>NC_045547.1:1948322-2066116 GCF_009769535.1 Thamnophis elegans
AGATAAATAACAGAATAACAATAGCAGAATAATAGAATAACAATAGCAGAATAATATAATAGAATAACAGAATAACAATAGCAGATTAATAGAATAACAATAATAGAATAACAAAATAAAAGAATAGAATAACAATATCAGAATAATAGAATAATAACAGAATAATAAAAACAAAAAGCAGAATAACAATACTGTAAAGGAATAGGAAAATATCAGAATATCAAAATAACAGAATATCAAAATAATAAAATAACCACGTACCAAAATAAGAGAATAACAATAAGGGAATAACAAGATAACTGACTGTAGGGTCTCCTGCCTGAGCATCAGGTTGGACTAGAAGACCTCTAATGTCTCTTCCAACCCCACTCTCTTGCTGAAAGGGGCCTCCCTGCTTGCCGCTCTCCCGTGCCAGGCTTGGGGCTCCTCAAACCTCATGAATGATGGATGGACATCAGTCTGGAGAGGAGCCCCACCCCCACCTGCAGACCCTTTCCAGATCCAGACCTCCCCTCACCTGGCCATGACCTTCTTCTCTCCCGCAGGACGTCATGGGGCAGAGGCCTCTCTCGGGGCACAGGAACCCACCTCCCTGGCACCGAGCCTGGCCCAGGAACCGCTGCCAACCGAGGCTGGCCCAGGACCTTCCTGGTGGGATGGTGCTGTCTCCAGGCTGGTGGCCCTCCAGCAGGAGCAGCAGGAGGAGCTGAGATGGACCATTGAGAAGCTGGCCGAAGCCCCCGGCAGAAGGGTGAGGCACCAGAGATGCCACATCTTTCCCTGGTCAAGATTTTAAGTGCCCCGTCCAAGAAATCTCATGCAAGCAACTTTTCTGCTGAGATCCCTTCAGCTGCAGGGACTGGAGATTGTCTTATCCCATCAGGTTTTGGAGGTCAGATGCCTCTTCCCCAGAGCCGAGAATAATCACCTGGTTATTTGCAAAAATAATAAAGGCAGGATGCGAGTAAATAGATATGCATCCATTAAGGGGTCTCTGTCTGGCCCAGGCAGTTGTCTCTTGGTACCAATAGCAGTTAGACTTATATACCGCTTCATAGGGCTTCCAGCCCTCTCTAAGCGGTTTACAGAGTCAGCATATTGCCCCCAACAACAATCCGGGTCCTCATTTCACCCACCTCGGAAGGATGGAAGGCTGAGTCAACCCTGAGCCGGTGAGATTTGAACCGCTGAACTGCAGAACTGCAGTCAGCTGAAGTAGCCTGCAGTGCTGCGTTTAACCACTGCGCCACCTCGGCTCACCTTGGTGGGGTGTCCTTGGTGCTCCCTGAGAATTTGGGGGTTATATATATATTCCCAACTAGGGAATATAAGAGGAGGAGGAGGGGAAAGGGATGGAGGAGGATAGAGAGGGTGGAGGAGGTTGAAAAGGAGAAGGGATGGGGGAGGAGGAGGAGGACTGTGGGGTCCTTGGTTCTCTCTGAGCTTGGAGGCTTTCTTGCAGATGTTTCATGACCCAACCAGGGAACGTCATCAGTGGTAGAAGGGAGTGAGGGTTTGCAGGGAGAAGGAGGAGGAGGATTGCAGGAGCCTTGGTGCTCTCTGACCTTGGTGGTTTTCTCGGAGACATTTCATGACCAAAGTAGTTAACATCATCAGTGTTAGAAGGGAGTGGGGTTTGCAGAGGAGAAGAGGAGGAGGAGGAGGAGGATAATTGTGAGGTCCTTGGTGCTCTCTGAACTTGGTGGTTTTCTTGCAGACGTTTCGTGACCCAACTAGGGAACATCATCAGTGCTAGAAGGGGAGTGAGGTTTGCAGAGAGGAGGAGGAGATGAGGGAGGAGGGGGAGCACCATAGGATCCTTAGTGTTGAGTTGGTTGTTTTCTTGCAGACATTTTATGACCCAATGATTGGTAGGTAACATTATCAGTGATAGAAGGGAGCGGGGTTTGCGTAGAGGAGGAGGAGGAGGAGGAGGAGGAGGAGGAGGAGGAGGAGGAGGAGAACAGTGGAGTCCTTGGTGCTCTCTGAGGTTCATTGTTTTCTTGGAGACATTTTATGACCCAGCTAGGTAACATCCTCAGTGCTAGAAGGGAGTGGGGTTTGCAGAGGAGAGGAGGAGGAGGGGGGAGGAGGAGGAAGAGGAGGAGGAGGAGGAGGAGGAGGAGGAGGAGGAGGAGGAGGAGGAGGAGGAGGAGGAGGAGGAGGAGGAGAAGAACGACTGTGGGGTCCTTGGTGCTCTCTTAGCTTCATTGTTTTCTTGCAGACGTTTCATGACCCAGCTAGGGAACATCATCAGCGCCCAATAGAAATTGCTCCATAGAAACAGAAAAGATGAAACTTGGGGATTTATCTATTTATTTATATATTCAGTTTCTGTAGCTGCCCAACTCAACCAGGGGACTCTGGGCATAATTCTTGCAGTGCTAGAATTATGAAGCACTTCAATCACTTGGCAAAAGCATCGTAAAAACAACAAGAACATCCATGAAATAAATACGTCCATTTATAGAATCCCTGTGTTTCTTTTCCAGGAGACTTTGGTGATGGATCGAAAGGCCTTTTCTCCTCAGATGGAGACCCCAGACTCCAGGGCCTCCTCCATGAAGTCCATGCTGCAGAGAAAGTTCTCAGAGGCTTCCCAAGAAGTGAACAAGTGTGGAGTCCAGAAGCATTTCTGGACTTCCTTGGAAAGGTTTCCACTCCAGGAGGAACTGGAGTCACAACAGGAAGGTCCAGGACTCTCTCCACAGAGCAGGTTAGATGAACCTGGTCTTCAACAAAGGACCAACATCAGAGGAGAAGACCTCAGGTTCCAAGACACTGTACAGATGGATGCTAATGTACTTCAGGCTGAAAGACAATCACAGGAGAAGTCATGTTGGCTTCAGGGACCATCAACATCACCTCAAGTTCTTAAGGGATTCCAAGAAGATCCAAATGTTCAAGATGTGAAGGATTTGCAGGAAAAGAAACATCTGGAAACCCCCTCTAGGAAAGGAGAAGGTAACCAGGAGCTGGTTGGTCCTGGACATCTTCAGTTCTCCCAAAAGCAAAATGAACACCAGAGAGATCCAGAAGTTCTCAGTCTCCCAAAGGAGATATCTCATGAACCTCAAAATATTCCGGAGCTCTCTGATGAGAAGGAATCTGAAGCTACCCGTAAAGGAGGAATTGATGGTCTTCAGACCACATCTAGGCAACAGGACGTTGTTGAATGTACAGGAACTTTACGAAGGATGGAAGAGATTTCCCAACCTTGGAAACCTTGTGGACACCAAGGAGAGAAAGATCTAGAGATCTCCCAGGCTTTAGTAACTCCTGACATGGACCAGACTCTTCCTGAGGAAAAGGAGTGTAATACTCAGGAAGGAAGTTCTCAAGATGGTCCATTCCATGGACTGAATGTAAATAATCCTCAGAGAGAGGCACTAAGGAGGTCAAAATCTTTGGGGTGCTTAGAAGTTGTAACACCATGGAGTATGCTGTTCCAAGGATCAAGCGATCCAAAAACTTCTCTCCAACTGTTATCAGAGAATCTGCAGAGAAGTCAGATGGAAAATGTACATTCCCAACCAAGTCCAAGTAGCCTCCAGAGTGAAACAGAAGTTGTTCAAACAGATGCTGAGATGGTCACCACAGAACCCCCCATTTCTCTTCAAGGGAAGGAAGAACCTCAGAAAGAGGTGGACTCACAAGATGGCGAGAATGAAAAAACATTCCACACCCAAGGCACACAAGTGCCTCAGCCCCAGGACTGGGAGGAACTTGACTTGGTCAGCAACCTCCAGGAAGGATCACCAGTTCTTCATGTTGCAGAAATGAAGAGGTCTTCAGAAGATGTTTGTCATCAGGAAGAGAAGGTCCTAGAATCCTCTCGTCATGGGCCTCCTCTCAAGAAATCAAACTCACCTGAACCTCAAGAGCTATTGCGGAAAAAGGTCAATGAATCTGGTGGTTCTTCAAAGATTCCACTAGAAAGTAGATTCCCTCAAGATCCTCAACACCAGGAATGGGAAAAGGTGAAAAGCCAGAACATTTTAGAAAGAGAAGTTTTGAAGTTACCTGATTCGGTAGAGGTTCTCCAGCACCCAAACATTCCAACATGCAAAGAAGATGTTATTGAGATACCAGGACTGTTGCCCAAAATATCCGAGGCCCCAAAGCTGAAAGAGATGTTGGATTTTCAGAAACAAGAAGCTCCATCGAAGGAGATACAATCGTCCCACCCTCGAGCACAAAATCAGATGGACCCAGATCCTCTTCCTGCTCAGGAGCTTCAAATGGATCTGAGCAGATCACAAGGCTTCCGGCCACGTGATGAAAAGGAACCAGAGTTCCAAATTGGTTTGGCAAGGAAAGGAAAGTCTCCACAGTTGGATGAGAGATCAAGATTGCAAGATGTGGGTCAATCAGAAGAGCTTCATATCTCAGGAGCGTTGGAAGGAATTGATGGAGAAGTTCTCCAGTCCCAGAAAGCCCAGTTGGATTGTCCAATTCTTACCTTGAGTGAATCCCTGAAGCTTCAGCCCCAGAAGTTGGATTCAGAAAGCCAAGGAGAACTTTCTGTGACCCAAGATTTCAGAAGTTTGGAAAGTCCGCCTCTTCTGTGGAATATCTTGTGGCAGAAGGCAAAGTCGTTTGAACAAATGAAACCATGTCTTCTTCTAGTCCCACAGCTAGGACAAGCTGCAATCCAGAGAATGACTAAGAAGGAAAAGCCCATCCTTCAACTTCCCCAGGAAACAAAGGGACCATTGATGGTTCAACGGGAAGAAGGATCAGTGGTGGAAATGGAACACCAAAAACTCCAGAAGTCCAACGTCCTTGATTTCCAGGATCTGAAGCAACAGAAAGTGATGCCACAGACCCAAACAGAAAAGGCTGTCCTAGCAGAAAAATGTGTACAAACTGAGCCTCAGCAATTTCAGCAACAAGGAGAGGTTCTTCTAGAAATAACAGGAGGACAAGTAAATCTTGGAGAGAAATGTCCAGGAGAAACGGGGGAGATGGAGATTCCTTCATCCCATGAAGCTCCACAGAGCAAGCTTCAAAAGCTTCAGAGAGAAGAGATTTCACAGAGGGAACTAGAATTGCTGGAGCATTCAGGATCCTTCCTAAAGGAAGATCTAAGCGGGACACAGCCCTCCACTATAGAAGTTCTAGAAAAAATCCAGATTCAAGAGAATGTGTTGCAAAAAGAGATATTTGTCCAGGAACACAGAAGTCCTGATTCTCCTCCTCTTCTCTGGGGGGTCATGGGCCTGAAGTCAAAGTCTTTTGAGTTGAGGACATCATGTGACATAGAAGCTCAGGAGCTGAAGGACTCAGTGATGGCTCCATTGTGGAGAAGAGCCGACGTGGAACTAGAATCTTCTACACTTCAAAAATGTAAAGATCTTGATGTCACTTCTTCTCAAGACCTCCAGAAAGTTGAGTCTCCTCCAGATACATCCAAGATGGGAACCTTTCAGAGTGGGGTGATCCTACCTACATATCCTCAAGAGTCACAGTCTCCAAAAGTAAATAATTCAAAAATTCCTCAGTCTGAAGAAGCTGGGCCCAGGACAATCATCTCTCCTTCCCCGAGTGAAAGAGAAGTCTTCATGGGTCAAGAAATAAGAGAGATGGGGTCGTCTCCAACTGGGACAACTTCACAAGAAAAGCCAGAGTCTTCTGAAACATCACAAGTTGTAGAACTGACAAAGGATCCAGAACTAGAAGATCAACAGCAGAACCTTTGCAAAACCAAGTGTCTGGAAACACGTCTTCATCCTGAAGAAAGTAGAAGTTTTGAATCTTCTCCTTTATTGGGAAGAGCCTTAGGAATAAGGGCAAAATCATTTGAGCTCACCAAGTCACAGGCTTTTCGGATGAGCTCCTCAGAGGCCACCTCACCAAGGTCCCAGCAGGAGCTCCAAGCTTCTCACGCAGAGGAGAACTCAAAGTTAGGGAAGATCCCACCATCGGAAGAGCTACAGATGGAACCAGAATCCCAAGGAACTCAGATGCATGGAGCGCCACAGGTGTGTCACCCAACAGAACTGGGGGACCAGGTGGTGACTCAAATCCAGGTTGGGAAGTCTGTTTATACCCAGACTCCGGATTCTGTTTCAATGCAGCGTCTGCTGGAAGAGTCAAAGGAAGTTCAGACCCTGGAGCTTCAAGAGCTGAGGGATCTAGAAGTTCCACAAGCCCAGAGTGACAAAATTCTGGAAGAACTGGAGAAACTAGAAAATGTGAAGCCACATGGAAAGAACTTTGGTGCCTTAACATCTCAGCCAGCTCCAGAAAGAAAAGCGGAGTATCTTCAGCATCCAAAACGCTGTAGTCCAGAGACACCTCCTCTTCTGTGGTGGGTTTTGGAGTTAGCTCATTATGGAATGTTATATAATGTTTCTTCTCAAGCTCAGGAGCCCAGTTCTTATGTCCCAGGGACACAAAGACAAGAAGGATCACAGAGTGAGCCAGAGGCACAACATCCAAGAAATCAAATTGTGTCTTTGGCTGAGAAACTGCAGAAACTAGAGGTTCCTCAACCACAGAAGGACTCCTTCCAAGTTGAAGGAAGCAGGAGAGCAGATCTTCAGTCCCAGGAGTGCAAAGAGGCAGAACCTTTCCAGCCTCATGAAATTGGTGCTCAAGTAGGGACCACTAGTCCTGGGCTTTCAGTCTCAGAAGCATCTCAAGACCAGGAGAAAGCAAAATCGTGTCAAGGTCCCAAGAGAAGTCCTCAGGACCTTGAGGTCCATCTGTTGAAGGAGAGAGAACCTGTCTCAGTTGAGGAATCTTCAGAAGGAGATGTTCAGAGTAGAGAAGGATCCTCGGTGACACAAAAGATTCTTATTCCCATGAAGCCCAAGGATTCGGAGTGTCTGGTACAGGAAGAGATGTCCAAGCTACGTGATTCACTTAAAGTAATTCATTCGCTTGACCATCAAACTCTGGATACACTTGGGAAGGGGGACTCCCCAGACCCCTCACCCTCATCTGCACAATTCCAGAAGTTGAAAACAGATGGAGAACACCATGGCCTTCTAAGTGGATCCCAGGTTCTTCACCTGAAGGAACCAGCACATGGTGAGCTATTGAAGGGAGTCAAGCAGGAAGACTTCCCAATTCTTGACCCTTCTGAGGAGCACAGTAAGATCAACGTTGACCCGCCCTTGGAAAAAGCACTGGGGAAATCAAAGTCTTTTGACTTAGGGGAGCTTCAAATTTTGAAGAAGACTCAGGAACCACCATCTTTTCAAACTCAGACAACCGAAGTCTTGAAGACACAGGAAGACCTTCCAAAGAAGCACCAGAAGAAGACAGATTCGCAGACCATTTCATTTCAAGCAAAGGGCCACCAGGACACCCCACAACCACTGCAGTCCCATGAATCGGCTTCTGAAAGCCCTTCCGTTCTCCACAATTCATTGACGCAATCATCAGAAGTTCTTGAGATGAACCCATGTTCCTTGAATAGCCCGGAACTCCAAGAAGTGCTTCAACCCCAGAGCTCCAAACTCCAAAGAACCACAAATTCCAAGATGCTTTGCTTACAGGGACACCATGAAGCCGAGAACTGTGAACCTGGGGTAGAAGACAGTCACCTTGAAATGCAAGGAATCCTGCAAAGGTCTCCTCACTCCTTCCTTGTCCAAGATACCTTATACCCTCTGGCAGATACGTTCAGGAAATCAAAATCATTGGAATTGCCCAAAGCAAACATTGTCCTGCTTCAGGGGTTGAAAAGACCAGACGTTTCCCCATCTCAAGAAAATGTGAAGGAACATCCCCAGATCCTTGATCATCAAACTTCATCACAGGTGATGAACACCTCTTTGCAGGAGAAAAAGAGTAGATGTCCTCCACAAAAGGACTCACAATCTCAGCAAGAACTTGGCCAAAATAAGCCAGCTACCTTAAATCCTGAAGATGACCAGACCCAGCAGCTCCAAAGACAGGAAAGAATGGAAGTTCTTTCTTCTCCAGGAGTTCCTCAGGAATGCATCTTTTTGCAGATCCAGGAGAACCTGCAAAGCAATCCAGAATATTTTGGATGCGTACATTTAGCCCATCCAGAGGTTCTTCAACCTGAAAAACGTTCAGAGACACCAGAAACTCTTAAACTTGAGAAACATGTGGAATCCATAACTCAGTTGTCCTTAGTGTCTATAGAGAAAGGAGGTCAATCAGTCTGGTGGCCCCTGGGAAGATCAAAGTCTCTTGACCTTAGAGAACATCAAGTCCCAGATCTAAAGTCACTTCTGGGAGAGTTGGATTGTTCTAAACCCCGGAAGATGCCTTCAGCCGATCTGTCTCAACCACAAAGAAATCTCCTAGATGAACAATGGAAATGCAGGACTCCGTTGGTCGACTTCAAAACTCAACCACTTGAGGTTGTTATTTCAAAAGATAAGATTGGCCAACAGGAAGAAAAGCGTTGTGCCAACCAGAAAACAGAGCACATGGATCTGGAAGCTCAAAAGTCCCAAGAGCTACTGACTCATGAGAACGAAATCATGACTTTCCAGAAACTGGAGGATATCCAGATGTCCTGTTCCAAGGAATACAGAGAATTGGAAGCTCCTCAACTTCAGGTTACTTCCCAGAGTTTGAAGGAGCCTCTTTGTACCGACCAGCATGTGCAGACAGATTCCAAATCTCAAGGACTAAGAAAGCCACCGCATCATAATCACCAGGAAGAAAGAAACCTACAAAGTCCTCCTCTTCTCAGGAACCTGCTGAGGAAGTCCAAGACATTTGGATATGAGGAACTTGCAAGTAGAGTTGATCCTCAGCTCCAGGATGTCCAAAGGGAAGAAGAACCCGGGGAACGGCACAGCTTGCATGTCGAGAGGCAGCTGCTGTGGAGATTTGAGGGACCAAAGCCACAAATAATCCAGGAGATAAGTAAGCCTGAAGTTCTTCAACATCAGGAGATGGCAAACGTTGAAAGCGTTGGGGAATCTACAGGACAACCCAACTGCCTAAAGGAAGCTCCCAAAATAGAGATGGAGTCCATAAAATCCAAGATATCTCTACATGTGAACCAGGAAGCTCCTCAGGAACAAAAAGACACACAACACATAGTTCCACAGGACAGTGTACCCCATGTTGTTCCACCTTGTGACATTCCACAGTTTGGTATTACATTTCTCCAGGAGCTAGGGAGGTTGCACACCGAATTAAGTACCCTCAGACCATCACAGGAACTAAAGCATTTGAAGGCCATTTGTCCCCGAGGTGCTAAAGATTCCAGCCAACCACAGCAGCAAATACCAGCGGAACCCCAAATAAATTCAGGTTCTCAAGTTCTTGAGCACCAGAAGTGGAGCGCAGCATCATCTCCGCAGCCACCACGATCACCAGGAGATTTCTCCGAAGCTTCTAAGATGCAGCAGGAGTCTCTTCAATCTCCACAAAGCCAAGGACCTGACCAGATGTCAGGAGTGAAAAGGGAGTTGATGAGGAACATGGGGTCACCAACGCAGAAAGCACCACAGATGGTCCAACGGCAAGAAGACATGTCAAAAAAATCAATTATGGTGTCTGGGATAATAGATCCTCCTTCCCTTCAGTCCCTGGAAAATGTGGAAGCAAAAAGCTTGGATCTTCAGGAGTTCCTTAATCTTGAAGGCAAGGTGAGAGAGAAAGAACCAATGGTCACAGAGCCAGAAGTGGACTATCCCTCAAATATGCAAGAACCTTTACTGGCAAAATCCAAATCTCTTGAGTCATTATCAAGGAACCAGGAGTTCCAGCATGAGAGAACAAAAATGGTAGGAGGTCTGCCTTCCTTGGGCAGAGAGATGGCCACTGAATGTAGACCTATTTCCCAAGGAGCATTAAACGTCCAAGCAGAAGCCATTTCTGCCCAAAGCCAGGGATTTCCCACAAAACAGGACAACGGGAGCATTCTTTTAGTTCAGAATCAGAAGAAAGAAATGACCCATTTTCAGGAGAAGCATGAGAGGTTGAAGCTCCAAGAAAGAAGGAAACTGAAATCGTGGAAGGGCCAGGAATTGGAGTCTCTTCAGCTTCAATGGATGGAGGAGAACCAAGCTTTTCCGCAATGGAGAAAGGCAGGAGCTCTTCTGGCTGAAGGAACTCAACCCAGGAATCATTCGACCCGTGAGAAGGGCCTTCTCAACCTGGCAGAACCTGAGCCTGGAGATGGGCGCAGAAGACTGGAGAGATTCTGGGAGCAGAGGACCACAGAGACCACAGCTATGACTTTGCTCTCTCCCTCCAGCCCTGGAAAACCCAGCGAGATGATATGGGAGCCCACCACCCTCAACATGGACATTTGCAGAGAAACCTCTTTCGACGCAGTCCAGCTTTCTTTGCCATCTTGGGTAAGAAGATCTATCATTTAGCCTAGATGTATTAAACCAGGATAGATGTGGAGATGAAATAGAGTTAACTTTTAATTTTAATGTTAAAGAGTTAAGGTGGTCTATGGTGATAAACTGGAGAGGAGGACAGAGAAGGTTACAAAATTCTTTGTCCATAAGTTGACCAGAAACTTCTCTATCTAACAGGAGCAGCTGTTTCTTCTCTGTAGATTGACCAGGTTGGGATTCTGACGTTATCTGAAGACATGTGTTGGCCTGCCCTTAAGCTGAGATGTCCACCAGTGACTCCTGCCAAAAGCCAGGCCTTGAGATTGGTGGCATTCATGTGCACAAGAGACAGGTCTTCTGAACAGGTGGCCCTGTCTCTTTGGAGACAACAGACCGACATGATACTGCCACCCAAGTCACCTACAAATGTAGGCCTTCCATATCTTTAAGAAAACCTTTAATTGATAACTATGTCAACGTTTCCTCATCTAAAGTTTTCAGGCACGTTAAGCTGCCATTCTCACCATAGATGGTGTAGCCCAATTTTTAGAAAAAGCTGGATGGAGGACCTCAGAAGTATCTTCTGGCTTTCTGCTCTGTGAAATTCCATCCGGCTGTCTATTGTTTTGGCTGTTGCTTCAAGGGGGAATTGAAATCATTTCAGACGTTTGAAATAAATCAAAGAGGTGATCAACATTGAACGGGAGGAGTGACATCTTTTTTTTAAAAAAAAAAATTTATTGGTTTTATTACAGAAAAAGCACTAAAAAAAAGAATAATCTTTCATTACATCTTGTAGAAAGCGTATCCATTGGTCCCAAGTATACGCTTCCACAATCACATGTATTCCATTCGGTTTGAATTGTATATTTTAAAATGGTATATATTTTACTATCACCATACCACCATTTTCATTTAATTAAGATTTTAAGAACACAGCCACCTGCTGGCATTCCACCCCCCCCCACTCCCAGTCTCAAATCAATCTGCCATATCTTTACATCTTTATAACATATTCTAAAAAAAAAATCAATTAATAGGATATCTAACATTTCCTCTCCCTAACATTTATTTATTATTATTATAGTTAACTAGAGGTTATTTACTATTTTTCTCACCTCTCCTCTCGACAGGCACAAAAAAGCTTTACCTTTATAACCATCTCTAAACAACAATCTATTAGTGACATCTGTTGAGGTTCTCCAGATGATGGTTTCTCCTCAGAGGTCCCGTTTCTCTACATGGGACCAAATCTGGAAGATTTGTTTTGGTGTCTTCAGAACAAGGGCAGACATAAAATGATAATAGATATTTTTTTTATTGCTAGGAGGGAAGATATTGAAATGAATGAATTCTGGGTGAAGTCCTCCTTGGCTTCTTGAAACGCCAATGAAGCTCTCCTGGTCAGAAGAGATAGAATGACTACCTCCCACCCTACCCATCCAATGACCAGTCTTGAGGGTTCCTGTCTACTTAGGTTTATTTTTTCTTCTTCTCAGGAGGGCAGTGTCCACATAAGGGTCACCTGTCCTGGGGACCCTCCATCCTTGGAGAAGTCAACTGATCCAGCTCTACGAGGTGAACCCCACCAGAAGGCCACCAGCAGCTTTCGTGGGGAAGGAGTGGATGGACAGGTAAGCGGCCACGTTCTTGGGCTTCTCATTCACGGGGTTGACAATTGTCTGATATTTTCCAGAGTTTCCGCTGCCTGGTTCATTGGAGAGGTTGGGAAGGAACATCTGAAGGACCGGTCCAACCACCCAACAGGAAGTCCTCGACTTACAACAGTTCATTTAGTGACCTTTCAATGTTACAACTGCACTGGAAATAGTGACATGACTGTTTTCTCACACTTATGACCATTGTGCCATGATCACATGATCCAAATTCAGATGCTTGGAAACTCCTAGCTGCAGTACTAAAATGTTACTCAAAGACACTCCTACTTACAGTACTAAAAACATTGCTCAGAGAAACTCCTACTTACAATACTAAAAACATTATTCAGAGAAACTCCTAGCTAGTACTAAAAATGTTACTCAAAGAAACTCCTAGCTACAGTACTAAAAATGTTACTCAGACACTCCTACTTACAGTACTAAAAACATTAGAGAAACTCCTAGCTAGTACTAAAAATGTTACTCAGACACTCCTACTTACAGTACTAAAAACATTACTCAGAGAAACTCCTAGCTACAGTGCTAAAAATGTTACTCAAAGAAACTCCTAGCTACAGTACTAAAAAAATTACTCAGAGAAACTCCTAGCTACAGTACTAAAAAAATTACTCAAAGAAACTCCTAGCTACAGTACTAAAAATGTTACTCAAAGAAACTCCTAGCTACAGTACTAAAAATGTTACTCAGACACTCCTACTTACAGTACTAAAATCATTGCTCAGAGAAACTCCTACTTACAATACTAAAAACATTACTCAGAGAAACTCCTACCTAGTACTAAAACGTTACTCAAAGACACTCCTACTTACAGTACTAAAAATGCTACTCAGAGAAGCCCCCCTCCCCTCTGGTGCTGCCATTGTTGCTCGGTCCTTCTCGGTCTCACCTGCCTCCTCCTGACCTACCTTTCCTTCCCCCACCAGCCTCTGCCCCCTCCTCACCCGCCCAGTCGGGAGAAGGCCTTCATCTGGCTCTCCACCGGGGACAAAAAGGAAGCTCTTCAGCGACTGGCGGAAACGCAGGCCCAGGGCGAACGGCGGCACCGGCGGGACAAGGAGCGGCAGGCTTTGAGGGTGAGCATCCTCTGGTGGCCCCCCATCCCTGTTGGACCCGGGAGAAGCAGCCCCCTCTTTCCTGGGAACGGGAGTGCCTCCCGCTGACCCATTTCACAGAATCCTGGAGCTGGAAGTCCAACCCCTTGCCCAAGGCAGGAGATCTTAAACGTGTCCAGTGTTGGAGTGCCCACGACTTCTGTAGGCAAGCCAGGTTCCATCAGTTGCCCCCCAAGAATACTATTACACCCCTAAAACTTGCCGAAAGCAACGTGAAGGGAAAGATCTCCCCCTCCCTTAAGTTCCAGGAACGACTCTCCATAGCAAAGCGTCGGAGGTCCGAGGAGAAACTTCTGGGAGATGATCCGGTAGATCGATGGCCCTGGGCATCACCAACCTCCGAAGGCCAGGTATGGATTTTCCCCATGGGATCAAACTGTTGAGGTAATAAAAACTAACTCCTGGGGGAGAAGGGAGGAAGAGAATCCAAGGTCCTTCAGAACTTTCCAGAAGACTTCATCGCATGGAGTTTGCTCAATGTGTTTGGGTCAGGGATGTGTGGTATTGTTGAGTGGTGCGATGGCCTAGAGGTGGAGCTCAAGAGGCCGTGAGTTCAAGCCCAGCTAGAGGCAGATATTTCTCTCCCTGGGCACGATAAGGGTATATCTGCCGAACTAAACTCCTCATTGGAGACAGGAAGGGCATCTGGCCAGTCAAACACTCAGCTCCATTCAGTTGCCCAGATTCCATCCCACCAGGGATTGTGGGGTCATTAAAAGATGATGATTGGTGTGGTATTGGTAGCATGCTAGTTCTGACCCCCCTTGTCCCACACCAAAACACTCCAAGCCAAAGATACTTTACGGAATTTATTCACAGACAGACAGGTCCTTGGCAGCAAACCAGCACAGATAAGCCCTGGCAGCAATCCAGCCTGCCAAGCTCACAATAATGTTCTCCAACATTAGTTAATGCGTTGACTTCTGCAAAAGGGACGTGTGCACAAGAAGTCCTTTTATAGTCTGGAGAGGAGCCTAATGACCACCAGCTGAGTGCAATCACCTCCTGTACTTGCACAACTGTTCCTGACGTCTATTATTAGAGAGGCCTGAAAGGCCTATGAAGCGGTATATAAGTCTACTGCTATTGCTATTGCTATTGCTATTAGCTCTTCGGTGCCGGGCATCCAGGAACAACTCACTGCTGACCTCAGGCTCACTCTTCCTTGTCTCCTCCCCACTGGTCCAAGGCTCAGGCGCCTCCTGGTGGCCAACCAGCCTCTCTGCGCCCTGCTCGGAGTCGGAACCCTGTCCTGGGTCCTCCACATCCTCCAGAGCTGACGCATAGCCAAGGTGGCGCAGTGGTTAAATGCAGCACTGCAGGCTACTGCTAGATCAGCAGTTCAGCGGTTCAAATCTCACCGGCTCAGGGTTGACTCAGCCTTCCATCCTTCTGAGGTGGGTAAAATGAGGACCCAGATTGTTGGGGGCAATATGCTGACTCTCTGTAAACCGCTTAGAGAGGCCTGAAAGGCCTATGAAGCGGTATATAAGTCTACTGCTATTGCTATTGCTATTGCATAGGGCCCCTCGCTGTCAGAGTCTGGTGGCAGCTCCAACGGCTCCTGCTGGGCCACAACACATACCTAAGAAATCAATTAATTACCAGTAGAAGGGAATCTTTGTAGCCCAGGTTTGGATTTTGAGGGGCTTGGTGGTTTTCTTGGAGACATTTCAGGACCTAACTAGGTAATATCATCAGTGCTACTCTGTTTCCCTGAAAATAAGGCCTCCCCGAAAATACTGCAACACAGCAGCTGCCATGAGGTGGCCACGCTCTCCACCTCCTGCACCTCGCAAATAATAAGACCTCCCCGAAAATAAGACCAAACACTTATTTAGAGGGGCAAAAGAAAGTAAGACCCTGTCTTATTTTGGGGGGAAACACGGCAGAAGGGAGAGAGGTTTGTGAAGAAGAGGAAGGGGGATTGTGGTGGCCTTGGGGCTCTCTCTGAGCTGGGTGCTTTTCTTGGAGACGTTTCGTGATCCAACTACCTAACATCATCAGGGCTACAAGAAAAAGGGAATTCCAGACCCCAAAACACTCCCCATGGCAAATCCATAAGCCTCTTCCAGAAACAGAGCAAGCCTTCGCTCCAGATCTCTACATATCAACTGGAACAGATCGTGCAGCCGCGCAAGCGATTGTGGGTGCACCTCGATACACCCACGTTACACCTATCCTCCGCGAGCTGCACTGGCTTCCAATCGGTCTCTGGATACGCTTCAAGGTGCTAGTTATTACTTATAAAGCCCTTCATGGTATTGGACCTGGGTACTTGAGAGACCGCCTGCTGCCAATTACCTCCCAAAGACCCATTAGATTGCACAGGGCCGGCCTCCTCCGGGTTCCGTCGACCAGCCATCTGGCTACAACCCGGGGGAGAGCCTTCTCTGTTGCAGGTCCGGCCCTTTGGAATGAACTCCCCGCGGAGATTCGGACCCTCACCTCTCTCCAGGCCTTCCGGAAAGCCGTTAAAACCTGGCTGTGTCGGCAGGCCTGGGGTCGATGAGTTCCCTTCCCCTCTCGAATCGTGTGGCTGTTGGTTATTTTTAAATACTTGTCTTGTTTTTGTATGTTCCCTTCCCCGTTTGAGTTGTTCGCCGCCCTGAGTCCCTGCAGGGAATAGGGCGGCATATAAATAAAACAAAACTTCAAAACTTCAAACTTCAAACAGATTAAAAATTCCCACGCCTTTACGCACTGATTTTCGGCCCCACCATGGAGCGGGAGGCCTCTTCCCTAGAGAGGCCGCTTCTTTTGCATCCAGGGGTGTCCAGCTGTGACCAACCCTTGGACTTTCCCTTCTGGCAGGATGAAGCTGGCCAGAAAATGGCTGTGAAGACCCGCCTGCAAAAGATTAAGAGAGAACGGACCTACGTCCTACAGTCTCAGAGGGAGAGGTAGGCATGTGCGGTGTTACGACCGGGGTGGCGAAACTATGGCACAAGTGCTCAAAGTAGCACGGGGAGCCATGTCGTCTGTCACGCATGGCATCGGTCCTCTTCTGGGTTTCTGGCGCACGGGACATTCAGCCGGCCTTCATGCATGTGGCAGTGCTGGAAACCAGAAGAGCTGCTCTTCCATTTTCCAGCATGAGCATGTACCCCAGCCAGCTGATCGGCGTATGCACATGCGCACCAGAAACCAGAACAGGGACGTGCAGTCACTAGAGGCAAGGGAGGCGTGGCCTCACCAGTCATGAGGAAAAGGAAAGAATTTTAAAGAATTTTTGTAAAATAATTAAAGCCAAGGTAGTTGCTACCAGATTCTAAGTCACAGTGACTTGGAACAGTGCTTAGTGTTAACTATAGGAGGAGGCCAGAGAACTAGGGGCCTCTTTTGCATAAGGAATTTTTCGCCTTTTAAGAGTTAAGCAAGGGTTAAAAAGCGAAGAATTCCTTATGCAAAGGAGGCACATGGTTCTCTCGTCTCCTGTAGAGGGCATTTTTAGAGGCTTTTTAGAGTTCTCTGGGAGCAACTAGCTCAGTCTGACTCAGAGCTCTGGCCTTTCATGAGGGCAGAGTTGAAATCCTCTCTGAAACAGCTGGAAAAGGTGTGTCTGTGGGGAGGGGGGAGGAATTCAAAACGTTGGATTGCATGCAGAACCCACGTTGCCTTTACACACACACACACACACACACACACACACACACACACACACCAGAGCTGGATAAAAGTATATAAGCCCAGCTTCACTGAAAAGGCAACATGATTCACCTGCAATCAAAGGCTACGATCGGAAGGCAGCAGGGGAAGTGGGGGGGGGGGGTGGTATGGCAGAGGAGCTGCTTTCAAGCCTTTGGAAAATATATCCAATCCAACTTCTGTGTTTGTTTGAGAGTGAGTGAGTGAGAGAGAGAGGGATCCAAGTTCTCTGTGTGCGTGTGTCTGTTTGAGAGAGGGGGGAGGGAGGGAGGAAGGAGGGGGAGGGAGAAGACAAAGAATGGGAAAACTTATTTTGAAAGGGGGGAAAATGCTGTTGCTTTAAATCGGAACTGAACATGCCTGGCTGTGGAATTCTGGGAGTTGAAGTCCACAAGTCTAAAAAGCTGCCTCACCAGCCATAAAACTCACCGCACGTCACTGAACCAGAATCCTTGTTGGCTGCCACGCATGCATGCACTGGAAGCCAGAAGTGCATTCTCCGGTGCACGCATGTCCCCTGGGCAGCTCCTCTTCCTGTTTCCACCCCAGGCGAGCGCATGCACTCGTGCGAAGCGCCCCCACGCATACGAAGTGCTTTTTTTCCCCAGCACTCGGTGCCGAAAAGCTTCGCCATCACTGTGTTAGGATAGGAATGGCTCCCCGTGTCTGGCCTTTCGCAAAAGACTCGCAATTCCCTTGGTTCAGATTCAAGAGAGGTGTAAAATTTCCAGACTCTCAACTGGGGGGGGGGGCTTTCCTTTATATCTCCCCGTAAGGCAGAAGTGGGGAACGATGGCCCCTTTCATGACTTGTGGACTTCAGCTCCCAGAATTCCTGCACGCCGGCTCAGGAATTCTGGGAATTCAAGTCATAAAAGGACCATAATTCCCCCACCTCTGCTGTAAGGGAGGGGGAAGGCTTTGTATTTGGTAGAATGCAATAGAACCCAACTGCACGCCAGAAATATATGTGAGATAGAATACAGAATAACAGAGTGGGAAGGGACCTGGGAGGCCTTCTAGTCCAACCCCCTGCTTAAGCAGGAGATTCTATACTGTTGCGTACAAATGGCTGTCCAATCTCTTCTTGTTGTGTTGTTGCACCCACAACTTCTGGAGGCAAGGAGTTCCACTGGTTAATGGTTCTAATTGTCAGGAAATTCCTCCTTAATACAAGGTTGCTTCTCTCCTTGATTAGTTTCCATCCGTTGCTTCTTGTCCTGCCTTCAGTGAAACCCCTCTTCTTTGGAAATATTCCTCAAATATTGGAAGACTGCTATCATGTCTCCCTTGGTCCTTCTTTCTATTAAACTAGATATACCCAGTTCCTGCAACCGTTCTTCCTATGTTTGAGCCTCCAGTCCCCTCATCCTCTTTCTTGCTCTTCTCTGCACTCTTTCTAGAGTCTCAACAACTTTCTTATATCGTGGTGACCAAAACTGAATGCTGTATTCCAAGTGAGGTATATAGAGGGAAATGTGGTGCCTTGGTACTCAGCTGCTTTGAAACTCATCAAATTCGGTACTCAGTGCATTTTGATGTGAAAATTGTGTCCCGGTACTCACTGTTTGTTTCGTCCTCAACCTGCAAGCTAGTACTTGTTGGTGGCAGCCTGGTGACTCACTAACTACATCGTTTGTTATGGGGGAAAATGTTTGGTACTCATTGTTTTTGGTACTCATTACGCCTCTCGGAGTCAATTAATGATGAGTACTGAGGTACTACTGTCTATATAAAAAGTACCATATTTTTTTGACTATAAGATGCACTGGTGTATAAGACGCACCAAGATTTCGAAGAGGTAAGTAAGGAAAAAAAAGTGTTTGTCCTCCCCAGTACCCGGGAGCCCTCTGCAGGCTTCAGCAGGGTTGGGGTAAGGCAAAAATGCCCCCCATTTTTCACCAAAAGGGGGGCATTTTTCCCTACCCCCAGCCCTGCTGAAACCTGCAGAGTGCTCCCGGGGGATGGGGGAAGGCAAAAACGCCTCTGATTTTGCAAAAAACAGCCCATTTTTTGCCCTTTTTTAAAAAATTGGGATCGGGGCTGGGGCTTTGGGGGGGAAAGGTGTGTCTTATACTCCGAAAAATAGGAAAAGTGAGATGGAACTTTCCGGATGGCTGCTGTATTCTGGTGTCTTCAATCTCTCTGGAAGCCCTGACTGCCCCATCTCTTTCTCTCTCTCTCCCCTACAGGAACACCCTGAAGTTCAAGCAGCTCCTGGACCCACTGGTGGCCCCCAGGGAGGAGAAGCCCACGCAGAGAAAGGCAGGGGAGCTTCAGCCGAGGGGAGCCCCATGTCCTTCAGGATCCCCTGGAGACCGAGGGAAGAAGGAGGCTCTTCCTCACCGCTCCCGTATGGTTCCCAAAGAAGAATAAGGGGGAGGAGGCGGAGATGATGATATGGAGAAGGAGAAGGAGAAGAGAATAGCAATAGCGGTTAGACTTATATACCGCTTCATAAGGCTTTCAGCCCTCTCTAAGCGGTTTACAGAGTCAGCATATCGCCCCCAACAACAATCCGGGTCCTCATTTTACCCACCTCGGAAGGATGGAAGGCTGAGTCAACCTTGAGCCTGGTGAGATTAGAACCGCTGAACTGCAGATAACAGTCAGCTGAAGTGGCCTGCAGTGCTGCACCCTAACCACTGCGCCACCTCGGCTCTACAAAAAGAAAAAGAGGAGGAGGAAGGAGGAGAGAAAAAGGAGGAAAATGAGGAGAGAAAAAAGGAGGAGGAGGAGGGAAAGAGAAAAAAGGAGGAGGAAGAGGAGAAGAGAAAAGAGGAGGAGGAGAACAAAAAAGGAGGAGGAAGGAGGAAAAAGGAAGAAAATGAGGAGAGAAAAGAGGAGGAGGAGGAGGAGAAGAGAAAAAAGGAGGAGGAGGAGGAGGAAAAGAAGAGAAAAAAGAAGAGAAAAAAGGAGGAGGAAGGAGGAGAGAAAAAGGCGGAGAGAAAAAAGGAGGAGAAGAAAAAAGGAGAAGGAGAAGAGAAAAGAGGAGGAGGAGAGAAAAAAGGAGGGAGAGAAAAAGGGGGAGGGAAAGGAGGAGGAGAGAAAAAGGGGGAGGAAAGGAGGAGAAGAGAAAAAAGGAGGAGGAGGAAGGAGGAGATAAAAAGGAGGAAAAGGAGGAGAGAAAAAAGGAGGAAGAGAAGAAGAGAAAAGAGGAGGAGAAAAAAGGAGAAGGAGGAGAAGAAGAGAAAAAAGGAGGAGAAAGAAGAGGAAGAGGAGGAGGAGATGACAATCATTCGATGGACAACCACAGAACAAATCAATGGCAGATGGTTACAGTCGGCCAAGGATCACCTAGTCCCGTGATGGCACACACGTCACAGATGGCACGCACAGCCCTCCCTCCGGGCACGCCAACAGTTGCCCCAGCCAAGCTCCACTGCGCATGTGTGTGGGCGCCTCCCACTAGCCAGCTGATCTTCGGATCTCTGCTGTGCATGCGTGGGGCAGGAGGCATGCGGGTTCAGACACGCACGGGAGATGCTCACATTGCATTTCGGAGCCTTGCACAGGGGGGGGGGGCGAGGGGAATGTGCAGGGGGTTGCACACGCATACATGGAGAGTCGCATGCGTGGCAGGGCGTGGGGGGGGCATCATGTGTGTGTTGTGTTATGGGTGTGGGCACGCACTCTCAGCCAGCGACGACAAAAAGCTTAGCCATCCCTCACCTAATTGAGTTACAAAAAGGTCAGGAACACTTTTGGTGAAAACCTTTTCCACAAGAGGTGTTGCGTGGTGGTGTTTGCGAGATTTGATTTGATTGATTTGATTTGATTATATTTATATGCTGCCCTTTTCCCCCGAAGGGGACTCAGGGCGGCTCACAATTCAAATCAGGGAAGAGGGGTACAGACAGAAAATAAAAGACGAAACATAACAATACATAATTTAAAAAGCGCAACAGTCATACCATTCGAGACGGGGGCAACAGCTCTTTAGCCCCAGGCCTGTCGGAACAGCCAGGTTTTAAGGGCTATGTGGAAGGCCTGGAGGGTGGTGAGGGTTCGAATCTCCACGGGGAGCTCGTTCCAGAGGGTCGGAGCAGCCACAGAGAAGGCTCTCCTCCGGGTAGTCGCCAGTCGGCACTGGCCGGCGGATGGAATTCAGCTCCTCGTTGTTGTCCACGACTGGAAATTGACTTGTCTTTGTTCACTGCAAAACAGTGTTTCTCAACCTTGGTGACTTTTAAGTCCTGTGGACTTCAACTCCCAGAATCCCCCAGCCAGCATAGCTGGCTGGGGAATTCTGGGAGTTGAAATCCACAGGACTTAAAAGTCGTCAAGGTTAAGAAACACTGCGGCAAAATCTTTATTCACCCCAATGCCAGTTGTGCTGCCCCAGAAGTAGATAGCTAGCGTAAGAAGTAAGAACTGTCTCCTTTAAGAAACCAGCTCATGGGAAATGTAGGCGGAGACTGCCTTATGGGAAGTGTAGTTCCATAACATATGATCACATTTGTGTTTCTGAATGGCCACCGTGGCAGGCTGCCCGCATGCAGAAGTTTATAGCCAGTCAGTTTGAATGCCTTTGTGAACCGGAATAGTAGCGTTTTGTATCTCCACTCAGCATGGGAGTGAAATCGTCCCTTTGGAACGAACTCCCCGCGGAGATTCGGACCCTCACCTCTCTCCTGGCCTTCCGAAAAGCCGTTAAAACCTGGCTATGTCGGCAGGCCTGGGGTTGATGAACTCCCTTCCCCTCTCGACAGGTGTGGTTGTTGGTTATTTTAAATGCCTGTTTTGTATTTGTATGTTCCCTTTCCCGTTTGAGTTGTTCGCCGCCCTGAGTCCCTATAGGGAATAGGGCGGCATATAAGTAAAATAAAACTTCAAACTTCATCATCATCTTTTTACACCACGTGATGGGACAGATTATGGACGCCCGAGGCAGAACACAAGTGTCCCCCCCACCTCCCCACTTCTGGAAGGCACCGACCGCAGTGGGGTTCAAAAGTTTTCCAGCAACATATCTTCTAAATGAGGCTTTGGGTCCATCCGGAAGCCAACAAACCTTCCTCCCCCCGCCCCAAAAAAACATGTACTTCTGGAAAACGTTTGAACCACATCTGGAATGACCAGGTGTGCAAACCTCAGAAGAAATGGGCCATCGATCCATCCAGGGTTTCCAAGAAGGTCCCACAGCCAGAATGGTGACTTTTCACAGTCGTTCAGTTTCATTCTCCGTATTTCGTCTTAGGAATCGAAGGGGAACTTCAGCTGAGGTTCAAATCATCTACAACCTCTTGAGAAGCCTTCAGCTCAAGAGGTTGTAGATGATTTGATCCATGATGTACCAGGCAGTGTTTCCAATATGTTGCTGTGTGTTGCTCTTATTTCACAGAATTGTACAATGTATGGAGTTGGAAATTATCTTTACCCATTAAAACCAGGGATGTCCAAACGTGGGAACTTTTAAGATTTGTGGACTTCAACTCCCAAAATTCCCCAGGGCTGGGGAATTCTGGGAGTTGAAGTCCATAAGTCTTAAAAAGTTCCCAAGTTTGGACACCCCTGCATTAAACCCATGTTTTTCAACCTTGGCAACTTTTAAGATGTGTGGGCTTCAATTCCCAGGATTCCTTGGCTCAAAACCAGCGGTCACCAACTGGTCCATGAAAAAAGTTTGTTGGTCCACAGAAAAATTATTTGCATTTCTTAGCAAAGGTGGCGCAGTGGTTAAAATGCAGCACTGCAGGCCACTTCAGCTGACTATAGTTCTACAGTTCGGCTGTTCAAATCTCACCGGCTCAGGGTTGACTCAGCCTTCCATCCTTCCGAGGTGGGTGAAATGAGGACCCGGATTGTTGTTGGGGGCAATATGCTGACTCTCTGTAAACCGCTTAGAGAGGGCTGAAAGCCCTATGAAGCGGTATATAAGTCTAACTGCTATTGCTATTGCTATATTACACTAATTCAGGGGTCCTCAAACTACGGCCCCTGGGACAGATTAATGAACGCTGGTGTTGCTGCAGAGAGTCTCCCCCTTTGGGGTCTTTTTGTGTGGGTCGGAGGGGGGCAGAAATTCCCTCTTGGGGTCTGCTTCAGCCTCCTGGGGCTTGGCGTGAAGGCTGGAGGGAAGAGCCGCTGGTGGGGAAGAGCCCGAGGACCCCGTTCCAGTGGGACTGCATCACAGCCTGGAACTGGCTGATCATCTCAGCCCAGTGAACCTCCAGGCGCCGGCACCTGGCCTTGCCCTCCCGCAGATCTTCCCTCTGCTTGGAAAGCCTATGCTCCTAGTCCTCAGTAAGGTGCTTCTGCTGAGCCTCCTCCTTGGTCAGATCCAATTTGAACTGAGCTGTTTTGCCAACTCTTTCCCCTGGGGGCTGCTTAGCTCCAGCAACGGCTTCCTGTTGGGGCCCGAAGGAGCCCCGGGCGGGCAGGCTGGGAGGGGTGGCCTTCAACACGAGTGACATCAAGTTGGCCACACCCACCCAGTTACATGACCCCCCTAGCCATGCCCACCCAGCCGGCCATTAGGCGGATCCTATTAGTGGTCCGCAGGATCTAAAGTTATGAATTTAGTGGTCCGAAAAGGTTGGGGACCCCTGTTCAAAAGGACGAAGGAGCTGAAATGGCAGCCTTAATTATGGTCGCAATTCAAGGAGGGCTGTTAATGACCGAAATCACGTGATCAAAATCCGGAGGCTTAGCAACTGGCGTGTACTTCTGTCGGTTGGGGATAATGTGATCTCCTTTTGCGGACTTCTGACCAGGAAAGTCTATGGGGAAGCCAGATCACGTAACAAGCGCATGAATCACAACATCTGTGATTCACTTAACAATGGTGGAAGGCAAGAGCGTCACCTGGGGCAAAACACTTGACAATTGTCTCGCTTAGTGACAGAAATTTTGAGCTCAATTGTGGTCATAAGTCGAGGACTACCTACAGCCCCCTAATAACTGGATATAATGCAAAATGCCCATGGATTGAAACCCTGGAAGAGAGCTTGAATCCCATTGAATGACATCGGGCGGTCTACGCCTGGAGTCCCTAATAGGGTGACACTACTTAGGAGCCACAATTTCCGTCGCTAAGGAAGATGGTTGCTAAGTGAGACACAGACCTCTCCAAGGTCACGGAGAGCGCTAAGCAAGGTCATGTTTTCCCCTGCCCAAACGTGCCTTGGATGGATGGTTCTAGGCCAGTGATGGGCAACCGAGGTGGCGCAGTGGTTAAGGTGCAGTACTGCAGGCTACTTGAGCTGACTGCAGTTCGGCGGTTCAAATCTCACCGGCTCAAGGTTGACTCAGCCTTCCATCCTTCCGAGGTGGGTGAAATGAGGACCCAGACTGTGGGGGCGATATGCTGACTCTGTAAACCGCTTAGAGAGGGCTGAAAGCCCTATGAAGCGGTATATAAGTCTAACTGCTATTGCTATTGCTATTCTTCTTACAGCCTGCCCACACCAATTGAATCCTCCCCACCCACCTCCGTATGCACGTCCGACCCCTCCCCAGTCTCTGGAGGATTCCCTGAAGCCTAGGGAGGGTGAAAACACCCCCTCCCGGCCCTCCGGAAGGGTGAAAACTCAGCTGGCGTGCCAGCAAACATGGCTCCGTGTGCCACCTGTTGCGCTTGTGCCATGGTTCACCATCCCGGTTCTGGCCCATCCCGAAGCCACCTTAGATACCAGCCAAGGAAGGAGACGGGCACCAATGTCGTCTTATAATCTTGGTTTTGTGTCATGGGCGCTCAGAGGGCGACATCCCGAGGATGCAGCAGGGAGAAGGCGCCGTTCTTTCGGAAGAAGCTGTCCGTGCGGGTCTTGGCTGTGGGGGCCATGTGGGAGGTGGCCATTTCCCCTGGAAGAGACAAGGTGGAGGTGGTGAGGAGAGGGGAATCAGAGGAGGGAACTGTGTGGCCCCGTTAAGAGCCGAGGTGGCGCAGTGGTTAGGGTGCAGTACTGCAAGGCCACTTCAGCTGACTGTTATCTGCAGTTCAGCAGTTCAAATCTCACCGGCTCAAGGTTGACTCAGCCTTCCATCCTTCCGAGGTGGGTGAAATGAGGACCCAGATTGTTGTTGGGGGCGATATGCTGACTCTGTAAACCGCTTAGAGAGGACTGAAAGCCCTATGAGGCGGTATATAAGTCTAACTGCTATTGCTATTGCTATTAAGGTGAAAGTCCTTCTCCTAAGCAGCCTTGAGTGACCCTAAATGGACAGGGCTAGGAGATGACCCAAGGAGCGGCCCATAGAATTGCAGTGTTGGAAGGGACCTTAGAGGTCTTCTAGTCCAACCCCCCTTCTCAAGGCAGGAGTCCTCACAGCCTCCTAGATTTCTTTTCTGGAAAACCATCAGTTTCCACCCGTTGCTTCTTGTCCTGCCCTCAGGTGCCTTGGAGAATAGTTTGACTCCCTCTTCTTTGTGGCAACCCCTGAGATATTGGAAGACTGCTATCATGTCTCCCCTGGTCCTTCTTTTCATTAAACTAGACACACCCAGTTCCTGCAACCGTTCTTCGCATGTTTTAGTCCCCTAATCCTCTTTGTTGCTCTTCTCTGCACTCTTTCCAGAGTCTCCGCATCTTTTTTATATTGTGTTGACCAGAACTGGATGTTAATATTTCAAGGTGTGGTATAGAGAGAGAAATGTGGTGCAGCTGCTTTGAAACTCCTCAGATTTCTCAATAGATTTTAGACTGTGTTAGTTAAAAATCCATACCGTGTACGGGTTCTGGGAAGTCGGGGGGGGGGGAAGGAGGAGGGGGCTGGGGGGTGGAGGGAGGGAGGGGCATACAAAAAAAAATTGTACTTCAATGTTTTAATGATTGACGAATGATGAAATATTTGTGTTTTTTAAAAGAAATAAAACTCTTTTTCTGATTAAAGAAACTCCTCGGATTTGGTACTCGACACATTTTGATGTGAACATTTTGCCCCAGTACTTGTCGTTTGTTTGGTACTCAGTGCACAGGCGAGGACTTGTCGGCGTCAGCTGCCTCACCTCAATATCTCAACATCTTTCGTAGATCGTGGCAATCAAAACTGGATGCAAATGTTCCAAGTGAGCTAAGTTATAAAGACACTTTATAAGTGTCCTTATAAAGTGGGATTAACCCTTCACGTGATCTTGATTCTCTCCCTCTGTTGATGCAGCCTAGAACTGTGTTGGCTTTTTTGGCAGCTGCTGCTCACGGCTGACTCCTATTTAAGTGGTCGTCCACTAGGACTCCAAGATCCCTTTTCACAGTTGCTACTATTGAGCAAGGTACCACCTATGCTGGACCTGTGCATTTGGTTTTTCTTGCCTAAATAATCTTATTTTTCTTCACCCCTGACCCTGCGCTGTGTTGCTTCCAGACGGATCCTCTGTCTGCCAACTTACACGCACCCCCGTGCCCCCTGCCCCTTCCGTCCTCCCTGCCCAACCACTCACCCATCTGCCAGCCGTAGGTGAAGTTGGTGGTGATGGGGAAAGTGTATTTCTCCTCCGGCGGGACGAGGAGGCGCAGCTTCAAGTAGCGGTAACGGCCCTCGTCCTCGTGGGAGATGCCCTGGTAGAGAAGGTTACGCAGTTCGCGGGGAGCCGGCTTCATCTCCATCTCCAGGAGGGATTGGTCCAGTCCGGTCAAGTCGCGTTGACGAGCCAGTGGCTGGATCGGCTTGGGCGGGGGAGGAGGGAGGGGCGGAGGGGGAGAGCTGGGTTTGACCGGGAGCGGGGGGCGGATGGAGGGCAGGTGGAGGGTGGTGTCCTCCGCTTTCTTGCGGCGTTCGCGCAGTTTATCCTGCTTGGCTTTGACCAAGGCCCCGTACTTCTGGTGCCAGCCGAAGCGGAGCATGATCTCCTTCTCATACTCTTCCTTCCAGAAGTTCTGCTGAAGGGTGTCCATGTTGAGTGGACGCGCCATGGCTCAGTGGGACAAGAGGGTGGGCCTGCCCGGCTACCCAAGAGACTTATCTGACCGGGACCCCAGATGCCAGCTTCCCTTCCTACACCCTCTTCTCCTCGCGGCATAGAGACAAACCCACCACTTGGTCTTCCTTTCAGCTGTTAAGGGTGGAGATGGATGCTCTGCTGGGTCTCCAGGGGTGGCCATCAAATTTGGGGAGCTGCTACTTCACAGCTGCTGTCACAGCCTCTTGTGAGGTCATGTTTTCCCCCTCCCCTTCCTCCATGAGTGAGACAAAAGATGAAGCCCCCCCCCCCATGTGCGAACCTCAACCAGGAGGGGCCAAAATCTGGAATAATGTAGGGATTCCTGCTTGAGCAGGTCTTTGGATTAGAAGATCTCCAGGCTCCCCCCCGCCCCCCAACCTCTTATTCTATGTTCTAAGCCAGGGGTCTCCGAGAATTGTGGATTTCAACTCCCAGAATTCCTCAGCCAGGAATCTCCAAACTTGTCAACCTTAAGAGTGGGAAAGAGAGAAAGTGAGAGACAGATGGAGAGAGAGAGAAAGTGACAGAGAAAGTAAGAAAGAGACAGAGAAAGAGGGAGGAGGGAGAAGGAGAGAAAGTGAGGGAGAAAGAGAGAGAAAGAGGGGGAGAAAGAAAAAGTCAGAGAAGGGAGAAAGAGAAAGTGAGAGAAAGAAAGAAAGGGGGAGAGAAGAGAAAGGGGGGAGAGAGAAAGAGAAAGAAAGTGAGAAAGAGACAGAAAGGAGGAGGAGAGAGGGTGAGAGAAAGAGATAGGGAGAAAGAGGGGGAGAAAGAGAAAGGGGGAGAAAAAGAAAGAAAGAAAGAAAGAAAAAGAAAAAGTGAGAAAGAGAAAGACAGATAAAAAGGGGGAGAAAGAGGGAGAAAGAAAGAGACAAAGAGAGAAAGAGAAAAGACATCTAAATGAAAACTATAATTCTCGCCTACTTTCTTAGCATTAGGAGAGAAAAAGAAAGAAAAAAAGAAAGAAGGAGAAAGAAAAAGTGAGAAAGAGAAAGTCAGATAAAAAGGGGGAGAAAAAGAGAGGGAGAAAGAAAGAGACAAGGAGAGAAAGAGAAAAGACATCTAAATGAAAACTATAATTCTCATGCTTACTTTCTTAGCATTAAGAGAAAGAAAAAAAAGAAAGAAAGAAAGAAAGAAAGAGAAAAAGTGAGAAAGAGAAAGACAGATAAAAAGGGGGAGAAAGAGGGAGAAAGAAAGAGACAAGGAGAGAAAGAGAAAAGACATCTAAATGAAAACTATAATTCTCATGCTTACTTTCTTAGCATTAAGAGAAAGAAAAAAAGAAAGAAAGAAAGAAAGAAAGAGAAAAAGTGAGAAAGAGAAAGACAGATAAAAAGGGGGAGAAAGAGGGAGAAAGAAAGAGACAAGGAGACAAAGAGAAAAGACATCTAAATGAAAACTATAATTCTCATGCTTACTTTCTTAGCATTAAGAGAAAGAAAAAAAGAAAGAAAGAAAGAAAGAAAGAGAAAAAGTGAGAAAGAGAAAGACAGATAAAAAGGAGAGAGAGGGAGAAAGAGACAAAGAGACAAAGAGAAAAGACATCTAAATGAAAATTATAATTCTCATGCCTATTTCTTAGCATTAGGAGAAAAGAAAGGAAAGAAAGAAAGACAGACAGACAGACTTCACCAAGATCCCTCTCTCAATGACCCAAGTAGCTTATGAATTGAACTGATCAAGGAAACAGCCGCAATGCTTTTCACCCTGAGCCGATTCGTCATTTAAGTGAACCAGACGCAAACCACGATCCATCGTCTCAATGGAAGAACCGCATCAATTTGGTCATTTCTGCACAAGAGACCGGTTTGCATACAGAACCCAGGAAGTGAGTCACGAGCGCATGCAAGGACCGGCACCCTCAACTTCCCATCTGCAGGGAAAGAGTGACTCCACTCCGGCCGGGCTGAAAATAGAGTCAGAAACACAAATGCAAAGGGGGGGGGGGGAGGAGAGAGAACCATTGTATGTCTGAATCGCTTCCCACTTCGCCCAAGTTGAGCGCTCAAGGACCAAAATTAAACAGAAATCATCTTTATTAATTCCTTCCTTCCAGTGGGGTTTTGGTTTAGCAGACAAGCTTCCAAGACACCAGAAATTGCAACTATTAGATAATCACTTTGTAGGCAAGGGAGCGGTGAGAAGGGGATCAGAGTCTCCCAGCTGGAGGGCCTAGATCCCAAATATCCCCCACCAGATGGACTGTGGAAAGCCACCAAGCCAGGGTTTCTCAACTTGGCCACTTTAAGACACATGGACTTCAACTCTCAGAATTCCCCAGGCTGGGGAATTCTGGGAGTTGAAGTCCACGCATCTTAAATTGGTGAGGATGAGAAAACACCTTTAAAGTGGTGAGGATGGTGGAAATTCAACCGTGGCCCCTTGAAGACATATGAACTTTCAACTCCCAGAATCCCCCAGCCAGCCATGCTTAGAACTATGCAGCCTGGGGAATCCTGGGAGTCGAAGTCTGCACGCATCATCGAGCAGCCAAGGTTGGGAAACCCGGCGCTAGGCAGAAGAAGACTCAAAACGGCTCATTGGAGGAGAACTTCCTTCTAGCCAACCGAAGCCCAAGGGGCCACCTGGAATAATGTAGGGGTTCCTGCTTGAGCAGGGCGTTGGATCAGAAGATCCCAGAATTCCCCTTTGAAGGAAGGCAGAAATTAGGAAGATTTTTCATCTAGGTTGCAGTATCTCAGAGAGGAAGATGTTCGGGTATTGCACTGTAGGAGAGAGACAAACCAGCTTCTCACTGGCATCAAGCCAGGATATCCCACCTTAACGTCACACCCATTTTTTGGGTTCCATCCTCAAGGGAAGGGTTCAAACAGCAGGAAGGAGGAAAACTGGGAGAAGCAGCAGAGGACTTGGGCCAAAGTATCTCTAGATGGGTGGTGAGGACCACAATTGGTCACGAAGAACAAGGATCAAAGCAGGGACATGGAAAGGCAACCAGGCCAGTTCTGGCCCCAGAGAAAATGGGGAGCCCAGCCTGGGTCTTGTGGAGAGGATTGGGGGGGGGGTCTTCTCCCAAGAGTCCCAGGTGAAGGGGAAGTGGGGCACCAAGGCACCAGCCCACATGTCTTAAAGTGGCTGAGAAACACTGACTTGGATGGTGGAACTTCTCTCTCAACCTTCCTCCATGCGACAAGGAGAAGGTGGAGGACCACAAGAGAACCCAAGGGGAGGAACGGCTCAAGTAGGGTGGACCATCGCAAAGCAGAAGCGGGCCTGGGGAGGGAGGGAGGGTGGGGTCTCTCCTGGCCCGCCTATCGCAAGTCCTCCGCGGTGAACATGCCCCTGGCGCGGCGTAAGATGGAGTCTTTGGAGGCGTCGTAAGGGTGCTCCTTGGAGGGGATCTCCAGCACGGCGGGCAGGGACTTGTTGTGTGCGTCAATGACGTGGCGAATCATCTCCGCGATGAACTGGTTGATGAGGACGATGCCGATGTCCTCGCGGGCCAGGAAGCTCCTGCGGGCAGAGGGGAGGAGGGGGTCACCAGAGCTCAGCTCTTGGGGGCTCCTCCTGCTGCTACTGGGACTCCTTTTACTACTGGTTGGGGCTCCTCCTTGGGGCTCCTCCTGCTACTACTGGGGCTCCCCCTGCTATTGCAACTACTACTGGGGCTTCTCCACCAGCTCCTTGGGGCTCTCCCTGCTACTACTGGGACTCCTTTTACTACTGGTTGGGGCTCCTCCTTGGGGCTCCTCCTGCTACTACTGGGTCTCCCTCTACTATTGCAACTACTACTGGGGCTTCTCCACCAGCTCCTTGGGGCTCCCCCTGCTACTACTGGGACTCCTTTTACTACTGGTTGGGGCTACTCCTTGGGGCTCCTCCTGCTACTACTGGGACTCCCTTTACTAATGGGGCTCCATCTACTCCTTGGGGCTCCTCCTGCTACTACTGGGTCTCCCTCTACTATTGCAACTACTACTGGGGCTTCTCCACCAGCTCCTTGGGGCTCCCCCTGCTACTACTAGGACTCCTTTTACTACTGGGACTACTCTTGGGGCCCCGTCAGCTCCTTGGGGCTGCGCTTGCTACTACTGCGAGTGGAGGACTCCCTGTACAGATTATAGAAATAAAAAGTAATTTAGAAGATTAAAACGAACCAAAGACACCATAAAACTTACTCCGGGAAGCAACTTCCGAGAACAAGAGTTTCTGGCGGAAGAAATTCCCACCCTCTAAATTCCGTGTTTCTCGACCCTCGGCCACTTTTAAGATGGACGGACTTCAGCTCCCAGGATTCCTCAGCCAGTTGGGGAATGCTGGGAGTTGTGCTGGCTGGGGAATGCTGGGAGTTGTAGTCCGCCGGTTCTTAAAGTGGCAGAGCTCGAGAAACAACTGGTTTGATTTGATTTCTGAATATAAATGCATGGCCCACCGAGTTCATCTAAAGCAGTGGTCTCCAACCTTGGCAACTTTAAGACCTGTGGACTTGAACTCCCAGAGTTCCTCAGCCAGCTTTGCTGGCTGAGGAACTCTGGGAGTTGAAGTCCACAGGTCTTAAAGTTACCAAGGTTGGAGACCACTGATCTAAAGAGCCAATGAGGAATTTCCCCCAAAGGGCGGAAACACGGACACTGGAGCAGAGATCGAATCCCGCCTCCTTTGGAGTCTTCTCCTTCCCTCGAGGTCACAAATGACAGAGGGCAGATCCTTCCCAAGTAAACCAAGACCGGCAGAAAGCAGCCGAAGCCGGACTTTGCAAAGTTGGATTGTTTGTGGTCAAAACATTGGCCCAACTCAACGCCTTCTCACTTTTGCAAGAGGCCAAATACAGGATCTTGTCGGCCAGTTCGAACCGGGATCGGTTTAGAAACCCAACGAAATGTATAGAATCCCACTGAGCTAAAAGCAGCCCATTCGAAGTGCAGAATAAGGAGAGTGGGAAGGGACCTTGGAGGTCATCTAGCCCAACCCCCTGCTCAATCAAGAGAGACCCTGTACTATGTCAGAGAGGTGGCTGTTCAGCCTCAACCCATCCTTTCTTCCCAATTCCTTCCCCCTAATTGAGTCCCTTCTCTTTCCCCCATTAAAATTACATTTAATGGGGGTTTATTAATTATCTTCCCCCCCCGCCTGGAATGGTTTAGCCTTCTTTCTTTGCGACACCCCCCGCCGAAAGAGCTGGTGGTCTCTCCCGCCCTGGCCGCTTTACATTGGCTTGGTTTCATCCAAGCTTCCCCCCCATGACAGGCAATGGCCCCTTCCCAAATGCAGCGCCGCCCGTTTTCCAAGAGCAATGGTCCTTCCCTTGCCGTTTCCCAGGCAACCGCCGCCCGGCTCTTCCCTCTCCCTGGCCACCCTCCCTCCTCACCGAAAGGCTTCCTCGATCTCGGCCAACGCCGTTTCTTTCTCCACTACTAGGAAGTTCGGGCGCCGGTGCTTGTCCAGCTCGCCCACGCCGCCCAGCAGAAACCCGGTCACCGTGTCCTCGTCGCCCAGCACGGCGATCAGCTTCCCCCGGCCGGCCATGATCGCACCAAGGACGGAGGAACAGCGAGCAAAACCAGCTGTCTCCCTGCGCAGGCGCCGTAGCAGGCTTATAACGCGCCGATATGCGCAGGCGCAGTGTTCCAAGGGACGTGTCCCTGCCTTGGCGCATGCGCAAGTCTTCTATGTAATCATCGGAAAGCATAGAGATAGGAAATGAAGAGTGATGGGGGGGGTGTTGGGCAACAATTCCTTGCGTCGTGGAAGCCTACGAAGCTATCGGAATTATAGAGATAGGAAATGAAGACATGTGTGGATGTGGATATACGGGTTTCGCGTATGCCCCCCCCCCCCCCCCACGTTGATTATCTTGCAAGCATTGGAACAATCGGGGAGAAGGAGAAGAAAAAGGAGGAGGAGATTGGACAGCCATTTGTCTGAAATTGTATAGGGTTTCCAGCCTGAGCAAGGGAGTTGGACTAGATGACCTCCAAGATCCCTTCCACCTTCAGCATTAAAATGGGTGGATTTCAGATCACAGAATTCCTCAGCCAGCATGCTTTTAGCTCAGCCCCCCCCCAAAAAACTCGGCAACTTTTAAGACTTGTGGACTTCAACTCCCAGAATTCCCCAGCCAGCTTTGCTGATAGTCTCTGACCTTGGTGGTTTCCTTGCAGACGTTTCATGACCCAACTAGGTCACATCATCAGTACTGAATGGGAGGGGGGTTTGCAGAGAGGAGGATTGTGGGGTCCTTGATGCTCTCTCTGAGCTTGGTGATTTTCTTGCAGACGTTTCATGACCCAACTAGGGAACATCATCAGGGCCAAATACCAACCCACCCCTAACGAGTGGAAAAAGAGCCTGGGGGGGGGGAGGGAATTGAAGGAGGGCTTTACCCCACCCCCACCCCCCAAAAACACCACAATGCTGATTTTTTTAAAAGCAAGTAAACTTTATTGCTGAGGGACAGTCCCGGTCCCCGATCCGCCTGGAGAAACCCCAAAAGGCCAAAGTCCAACTCAACGAGGCCGACGAATGTCCGAGAGTTGCGTTTTCTCCCTCGCTCCCCCCGTTGGTCACTGCTGGGCAGGTGGAAGATGCCAGTTCTGGGCAGGGGAGGGTGGTGTGGGGCCAAGGGGGGGGCGGGGGGGGGGGCTGCGTCCCCCTCCTAGGGCACGCTGACTTGGTAGGGGCTGCCGGGCACACCCTCGTCCCCCCACTTGACGATGAGGATGTAGTCCCCCTTCTCTTTGACGGTGTAGGTGACGCTGTACACCCGGTTTCCCATGTGCTTGACGTAGACCTCGTCGCAGGGGGTCTTGGGCCCATGGACGCCCACCATCAGCATGTTGGTGCCTGCGCGGAAGGACAGAACGGCAGAATCACTCAGAGGTCTTCTAGAGCATAATCTTTTGCTGACCATCCACTTTTCTCTCTATGGGCAACATTCGATCCATAAAGGAGGAGAAGATGAGTTATGTCACGTTTTTTATTAGAACAAGAAATCAATAGTGGAATTCTGAAAGAGAAAAATGCCCCCTCAATTACTGCATATAATCAAACCTTCACTAATACTTTAACATCCTGAGTATTTGCTCAGCATTATTCCAATACACATACGTATCATGTGACTCGATTATAATGTGCAACACACTATGCTAACTTTACACCATTCTGCCAAAACCTAACCTTCATTAAAATTTGACTATTTTCAAAATGTTTTCTACGAAAATAGCTTGCTCAATGATTTCCTTGGTGTTCATAAGCTTTAACTTAAAATTCCAAAACTGCTTTGGACATGAGCTTCCAGGAGTTAAGGAAATGCATCTGTTTGCTTTGCTATGTCATACACCAGCAACTCTTATCCAATCAGTTGCTTAAATAACAGGCCACCAGAATTTCACTGTGGTGGCAACATCCATGAAATTTAGTTTTGGGAAAGCATAAATTCAACCTGCTTCTTATTGAAGCATCTTTGTCACCTCTGTGCTGTGTTAGAAATATTCTGCAGACCTAGAACACAAAATAAACATTTTTTTACAAACAATAGCAGTAACATCTACTTCCATTGGGAAAGGACAGAATTGTACTAAGTGACCAGCCATTTGTACTACATTAAACTTTACCTTCTTTATTTTTAGCAGGGGCACCAAGTGTCATACCAGTATCTCTGCCTTTTTCTTGACTGCTTAATATAACTTTTTCTCCATTTAATAAGCTCTCTTCGCTATCATTGCAGCCGGAAAAATCAGCAACATATTGCTTAATGCTAAAAGAAAAAAATATTTTACTCAATATTGACACATTTTAATAAAGCACAATTAATCTCAACACAGAACAATATTAAATAAAAAGCAATAACTTAGTTGTTTGCATGCTACTTTAACAGCCTGCTAATATGTTATCTAATCTTAATCCATGTTATGCTTTTTATTTTCATATAGGATAGTTTTGTTTCTTGGTTATGTGACAATGAAAGGACAAATGTTTCGGCTTACATAGAATCATCACTAATCAGAGCATAATCTTTTGCTGACCATCCACTTTTATCTCTATGGGCAACGTTCGATCCATGAAGGAGGAGAAGATGAGTTATGTCACGTTTTTTATTAGAAGCAGAAATCAATAGTGGAATTCTGAAAGAGAAAAATGCCCCCTCAATTACTGCATATAATCAAACCTTCACTAATACTTTAACATCCTGAGTATTTGCTCAGCATTATTCCCTCTTGCAAAAAGACAGGGGAGCTTTCACATTAAACAAAGCTGCAATTATTTATTTAACGTATGGCATCTCATATATGAACTATATACGAACATTTCACCTAGATTAGTAAACACAATAAAATATAAATGTTAAACAGATCTAAATGTTACCAATATCTAAGCCATCTAACCATTGAAGCACAGCGTCATTCATATTAAAATAAGAATCATCAGATACTGGATGAGTATATGCTTTCAGCTTACATTAAGTTATGACTAATTTACTATCTGACATGGGACCCTGCAGTCACACAGAGTGGAGGATAATATGTCCCATTTATACAGAGTCTTGATAGATGCCGTGTGAGGCGCATCTATCAAGACTCTGTCTATCAAGAATCCTGTTCAGGATTTTCCATTGTAGTCATGATATTTCAAAGCCTGGCACTTTTCTTGTGGAGTCATTTAGATGACTTCCTATGTCTGCACATTCCATGATCCATTTGGCTTTCCACTAGGAATTGATTTAAAGTGGTTGGGCAGATGTTGGCCAGTGGGGGGGCTTCCTGGATTTGTATCTTCTGGTTAATGAATGAGGAAGGTCAGCATGCAGTGGTAGGAGTGAGTTGCTCTTAATTTTTCTGTATTCTCTCCTTTATGCGTCTTGCCTTCATAAAGTTGGCAGTGTTATATTCCTCAGAACAGGAAGCCAGAAATTTGGAGTGGTTTTAAAACATCCACTTATGATCCTCACGGTGTCATTCAGGGGTGGGTTCCAGATCCTACGACATCCACATGGACATGCGCAGTGCACGCACAGCGTGCACATGCATCACCGCCCCCGCAACGCTCCAGCTGCTCAGCAAAGCGTTGCCATGCACGTCAGCACCAAAGACTTAAAAGACAGGTAAGTAGCTTGGGCAGGCAAGCGGGCCCTCCAGAGCACCATACCGGAATGGTATCTGGTGCTCCGGGCAGGCTCCAGTACACCCGTACCAGGGCATACCGCCTGCAACCCACCACTGGTGTTGTTGAATCTGGCATCTAACTTATTAGTATGTCAGCTGTTAAGAATTGGATTGAATTTATTGCATTTATATGCCGCCCTTTTCCCCAAAGGGGACTCAGCCATACAGGGGCCCAGTATTCTGCTCTAGAGTAAACCAACTCTAGTGCTGCTAGATTGAGGGTGACGGTTGAAGCTCCCCACTTTGTTCCCCATAGTTTCTGCAGTATGTTGTTCCTACTATTGATTTTTGCTATCATATTCTCTAGGTTTATCGGATAGGAGAGAATCCAATTCAATGTTACTCAAGGTACTTTGGATGGGGATCATAGGGGAGAAGGTTGTTATTTAAGTAGACCCCAAAGGTCTAGTTTTGTTTATAACAAAAAAAAAAATAAACAAGTATAAACGCTACCCATGAGCTTTTTTTTTTATACTGAAAACAAATTGAAAATGGCATTGAACAGAAACATCAGTATTTTCTTTAAATGTAAACTATTTTAAGAAACCTATATTTTTTCTTTATTTTCAAGGTTTTATCTTTTGATCCCAAAGGCAGTTTATAATACAACTGGAAACAAAAATTTCATATAAGACTTCAGGGTAATGTTAACAATAGCACCAAGCCATTGATAAATAATTTTTATATTGAGAAAATATTATTCCAGCTGACTAACTATCCGTTATATTCAGGGGCATGAATACTTAAAAACAATCCTAAAATCCTGGAAGGGTATTAACTACATGACCCAAACTGTACCTTCCCAAGTTATCTGTGGCATGCACAGATGCGTTTTGTTGAAGAAGAAACTCTACCATTTCTTGATTATTTTCAGCAACAGCAACAATTAACGGTGTGTAACCATCCTGTAATAAAAAAAGGAATACATATATGCATAGCTTCTGTTTCACATTTAACAAATGCAATGTTCTGTACCCAAGGCAGACAAAAAAGATAAAGAAGTTTTATTTCTTTCAGACTGCTTCTAGATGGGTTTCAGTGTGAGTTAAACGTATGTGAAATAATATTTTCTGTATTTCTACTGGTACTTGGCTTTAAAGTTTCAGATAATTTCAAACATTTGTGCAATATTAAAGATTTGACTATTATATGCAAATATTATATTGGAAAAAGTAGAGCTGCACGCAGTTTTCTGGGCGATGTTTTTTGGAAATGGTTGCTATTTGCTTCTTACTAAGGCTGAGAGAGTTAATGACTAGTCCAAAACCACCCAGATAGATGGAGGAACTAGAACTCAATCTCTCAGCTTCTAGCCTGATGCCTTTAACCACTACATCTAAGGAGTCCTTTATTTTGTACTATTTACTCCCATTGGATACTGTCACAATTCTACAAAAAAGCAAGTACATCTTGTTTGCAGAGGGATAATGGGCAGTTTGTGTCTGTTACCCAAATTGATGGAAAAGAAGAAAAAGTTCCTCCTACTTTTTTTTAACAATAGGAAGGGGTAGTTTATGTGACATTTGACCCTGAGATTATGATTAAGTATGCCCAAAAGAAACCCTATGTGAAAGCTAGCAGAAGCTTATTTAAAGGTAAATGACAAATTAGTCAACTTGTTCAAGCAAAATAAGAAATGAGGAGTCTCAAGTTACACTTTATTATGCAATAGATACTTATTATTACACATTAGTCTCTCAGTAAATAATGCAGTATTTTTTTCTGTAAATGATGTTAATTTAAAAAAAAAATCAGAATATGTATTAGCTTTTACAAAATCAAAAACTACTTAATATATTAAGTAAACTACTGGGATTTTACCTTATTTTGTGCTTCAATGTCAGCTTGCTTTTGAAGCAGATATTTTGCTAGAATTACACTAGAATTAGAGGCAGCAAAGTGGAGGGCAGTGTTATTGTCTATGTCCTTCAGATTAGGATCTGCTCCATGTTCAAGCAGATAAATTGCACAGAATTCTTGCTGACATTCCACCGCCTAAATATTTAAGAAGATGTTAGGTCTACAACAATTCATAAATCTAGGCAATACTGTCTATAATTTAAATAGCAGTAATAGCAGTAGACTTATATACCGCTTCATAGGGCTTTCAGCCCTCTCTAAGCGGTTTACAGAGAGTCAGCATATTGCCCCCAACAATCTGGGTCCTCATTTTACCCACCTCGGAAGGATGGAAGGCTGAGTCAACCCTGAGCCGGTGAGATTTGAACCGCTGACCTGCTGATCTAGCAGTAGCCTGCAGTGCTGCATTTAACCACTGCGCCACCTTGGCTCTTATAAACAAAATAAAGCTACAGGTTTTCCTTGGTCCCTTTTGATTATAAGCAAGACTAACAATTTATTATACTGATAGTTTTGATTAAAACAGAAATGATAGAAATTTGGCTTTATATTACTAGTAAATTTGCACTATTTTAAATGCATGCCTCCATTAATGGAGATCTCTTCTCTTCATCACAGCTATCTAGTTGGCATTTGTTCTCCACCAAGAAAGTAACAATATCTGTATATCCATTAGCACAGGCAAAATGCAAAGGCGTTCTAAAAGAAATGATATTATAAAAGAAACCATAGTCAGTCAGTCAGTAACTAACAGTAGAATACACCTTTCTTTTTCTTAAGAACATTTTGATTTTGCATCTTTGAATTAATTGTATTTCAAAACTAGTGTACAGCATATGATGAACTGGAATATCCCCATGTACTCAATATACTCTGGTAAAGCTCTACGATTATATAAATTGCAGTTAATTAGTTCTTCCTAGCTGAAAAAATAAATTATACTTTGCGAGAAAGAATAAAGCCTAAAATACAGCAGAAGTGAATATTATTTGCTTGATTTCAAATACAAATCTTTTGATACCATTCAATTGAAATTAACAACTGATGACATTTAAAGAAAAACAGACCTGGTCTGTTGCTCAGTGGTCCAAAGTCCTCTTTTCTGATGAGAGCAACTTTTGCATCTCATTTGGAAACCAAGGACCCAGAGTAGGGGGGAAGAATGGAGAGGCACACACTGGAAGAACAATACAAATAAATTGTAAATGCAATAAATAAACAACACAACAAATAAATTGTAAATGCAATTGAACAATACAAATAAATTGTAAATGCAATAAATAAACAACACAACAAATACACAACAAATAAATTATAAATGCAATTGATATAAATTGTAAATGCAATAGCAATAGCAATAGCAATAGCAGTAGACTTATATACCGCTTCATAGGCCTTTCAGCCCTCTCTAAGCGGTTTACAGAGTCAGCATATTGCCCCCAACAATCTGGGTCCTCATTTTACCCACCTCGGAAGGATGGAAGGCTGAGTCAACCCTGAGCCGGTGAGATTTGAACCGCTGAACTGCTGATCTAGCAGTAGCCTGCAGTGCTGCATTTAACAACACAACAAATAAATTGTAAATGCAATTGAACAATACAAATAAATTGTAAATGCAATCAATAAACAGATTTTTAAAAATGCAAACAAATAACACGCAACTGGACAACACAAAAAGGCAAATGGATAACACCCAAATAGTTGGTTGTTGCAAAGAACTGGGGGGGGGGGGGAAGGAGTATTGTATACCCAGCAACAGCCTGTGGTGTGCCCTGATTGGCTGGACACGGCACAGGCTGTGATTGGAGGTTCTAATGACAGTTGGTGACAGTTGTAACGGATTTCTGAATCTTGTCATCTGCTAATAAAAACCTCCTGAGCCTCTGATCCCATGGCTCCTGCCTCTTCCCCTCAAACATTTATAACAATTGTTCTATGTACAAACCTTCTTTTATTGATTGCATGTAATTGTTTTATTGATTGCATGTAATATCCTAATCTTCTGAGATGGTGGATTTGGGGTTTTCATGAGCTGTAAGCCATAATCATCACAATGATGACAAATCACGGCTTGAACTATCTTGCTTTGCATGTAATGAGTCTTATCTCATATATTAGTTTCACCTTTTAAGTTGCATTACTGAAATAAAGGGAACTTTTGCACCATATTCTAATTTTTCGAGTTTCACCTGTATATTGCCATGCTTTTAAGAAATTTACTCGTTAGTGCATCTATTTATTAAATTCTGTCCATAGAACATAGTATGGTCAAATCCCTTTTTTGCTTCCATTCTTTCTGAAACGGATAAAACATTCTAGCACTTTCCTCCATGGTGAACTGCTTCAACTCAGCAACCTTTGACTATTTTCCAAAACAAAGAGGCAGTTTCAAGACTTCCAAGTCTTTTCTGTTTGGAATAAAAAAAAAGGGGCTTCAACATGACAATCCCACGACTCGGGATGATCTGATTGAGGAGGTTTAACCGTTTTTCTCTGAACATTTTGCCCATCAGGATCCAGACTCCTGGATACATCTCCATGCATGTTTCCCTTGCAGTCAAAAGGAATCAAAACAATGCCTCATATCTAAGATACTGGTCATCAACTCTCTTCTTTGAATACTTTTTGATGCCTTGGACAAAATATTAAAACTGACTAAATTTTTTGGGACACATAAAACCTGGACATTGAGAACTAGCTTGGAGTAGAAAGTCTCTCTAACTACCCCTTCCTATTGTTAAAAAAAGGAGGAGGAACTTTTTCTTCTTTTCCATCAATTTGGGTAACAGACACAAACTGCCCATTATCCCTCTGCAAACAAGAAGATGTCCTTGCTTTTTGGTAGAATTGTGACAGTATCCAATGGGAGTAAACAGTACAAAATAAAGGACTCATTAGATGTAGTGGTTAAAGGCATCAGGCTAGAAGCTGAGAGATTGAGTTCTAGTTCCTCCATCTATCTGGGTGGTTTTGGACTAGTCATTAACTCTCTCAGCCTTAGTAAAGAAGCAAAGAGCAACCATTTCCAAAAAACATCGGACTAGGTTGGAGTAGAAAGTCTCTCTACAGGGAACATCATCAGTGCTGGAAGGGAAGGGGCTTGGGGATTTTCTTGCAGACATTTCATGACCCAACTAGGGAACAACATCAGGGCTAAATACCAACCCACCCCTAACGATTGGAAAAAGAGCCTGGGGGGGGGAGGGAATTGAAGGAGGGCTTTACCCTCCACCCCCAAAAAACACCACAATGCTGATTTTTTAAAAGCAAGTAAACTTTATTGCTGAGGGACAGGCCGGTTGGGTGCGAGGTTGATGCTGGGATTTAGCCACAGCTCCTCGTGGTGATGCCATCCCAGCCTCAGTGAACACACAACCTCAAAACACTTTACTTTAAAGAAAAGAAAAGAAAAGAGAGAGAGAGAGAGAAAGCCCCCTCCCCTGCCCACTGGGGCCCAGGTCCGTGTTCCCCTTTTCCCCACATTTTTAATATATATATATACATATATATATTTTTCTCCTTCCTCCTTTTCTTAAAAAACAGAAACAGAAACCTCCTGAGCTTTAGCCCCTTCACAGGGAAACAACTCAACCAGTTGAAAGCAAAAAGCTTCGGGGGGAACTTTGGATCTGGTTCTGATGTGTGTTTTTTTCTAAATCTCATGCTGGGTTTCTATATCTTCTTTTTTAAAATTCAACCAAGTTTAGGCTTCTCAATTCAACTAAGTCTCGTCTTTTCTGCATGCCACATTATCTTGTGTGTTTAAGCCGGGTAAACCAAAGTCAGTTCAAAGCTGGTTTATGGCGTTTTTTTTCTACCTGAGTTTTCTGAAGAATTTAGATTTCTTTGGACCAGAAAAAGCTTAGCATTTTTACAATAACGCTGTTTTTCAGTTAATCCTGCAAATGCCACTCCACGGGGAAAGAAGTTGCAGAATAATTAAAAGCAGAATTTCAAAGCAATTTACATTAAAGTGTGGGAAGTTATCATCCAGCCCTCTCCCAGAAAAATGAAATATCCTAGGAAATATTGAAAAGGCAGAATATTTCTCTGGATGTGAAAAGAAACATGTTTTAAAAGACAGAATAGTTGCCTATAGCTTTCTGCCCATCCCCAGCTAATGGGCCATTAAGATGGCCAAGCTAGCCCACTTTACATAATAAAGACTTCACCAGGAGCTACAGAAAGGCATGATAATATACTCAACTGACCACAAGGCATCTGAGAACTCATCACAGCCTAGAGAGTAGCCCCCTGCATGGCACCATGGGAGTCTGACAACCAGTCAGAATACATTTCTTGCACAGGAACAGGAAACAGAGAGGTGGGACTGAACAGGGTATAAAAAGCCTAGCAAGCCCCTCCCTCAGCCCCTTCTCTTCTTCTCCACCAACATTGAAGCATGTGATCCCCTTTTCTGCACAGGGCTCAAGCCATGTGGTCCCGTCCAACAATAAACCCTCTTTCCAAGCAGCCTCCGTGTCTCCGGTGTCTTTTCCCCCACTTGGAGCTGAACCCAGAAGGACATTTTCTTCCAACAAAAGTTCTGGAAGTTAACTACATCGAAAGAGTTCTTTGCTGGGATGCAGCCCACCTATTTAATGTATGAGAAAGGGGATGGTTCAGTTCTGCTTCAATTGAGAAACTTCGATGAGAAAAGGGCATGAGATAAAGGCGCCGTTAAAGCAGAACAAAATAGCAACACAGGCTTCTAATACTTTCCTGAAGCACAAACTTTTGCAAAACTTCTCAAAGATGAAAAGGGGGGGGGGGGTTGCTTTGATAAAATTTACTAAAGGGTTTGTGTGGGTTTTTCAAGAGAACTACATGCTTCAACTTAAATGGCTGCCTTGCTGCTTTTAAGGGCTTTTCAACATTTAAATTAAATTCCCTGAGAGATACACACACAAACACAAAGGGATTGTCTTTAATTCCCTAGGCCAGTTTCTATTGCCTCGGGTTCCTTTTGCCAAAATACCCTCCTTAGTTTCCTTGTTTGGTTCCTACAGACATACTAATTCCATCCCCCCCCCCCTTCATTTCTTCCTCTTTAAATTCATTCAATTAAAACGTGGGCAGAAAAGGAGAGGCTTTTTCAAACAATTCTACAGTGATGGCAGGCTTTGCGTTGATACAAAGTGGGACACTACCTATGTTAACAAAAGGGAATAAGCCTTTGAGATGAAGTATGACATTTCTTAGGTTTTTACACCACCTTTATATTATATAGAGCAGCAAACCTACTTAATACTCCTTACTCATGTTTTCCACACAATGATAGATGTCCATTAAAAAAATCTTTCAAGCAACTTTTGGGCCGGGTCATTTTCCCCACTTGGAACTAAAACCAGAAGGACTTTTCTTCCAACAAGAACTAAATGCTTAAAAATTAAACTTTAAATGTGTGGGAGGGGGGGCAGCCTTTTCAAGTATGGATGCTACTGCTGGGATTTTAAACCAAGATTCTGGGTTTCTTTTAAAATTAAATGAAGTCTAGCCCAACATTAACTTTCTATTTGTTATACTGTATATTTTGAACTAAACAAAGTAGTTCAAAACTGATTTAAGTTTTTGATATCTGGGTTTATTTTGAACAGAGTTAAATGAGGGTGTTTTTAAGGCAACCCTGCTTCTAAGTTATGGGAAGGGAAATGCAGCATAGGCCTAAAAACAGTTTGAAGCCATTAAAAGTTTTACTGAATACATTTATTATAGCTGGCCTGTTTGAACCTCCATATTTATGGCCAAGTGTATGTTTTAAAGAGCACCATACCGGAATGGTATCTCCAGTACACCCGTACCAGGGCATACCGCCTGCAACCCACCACTGGTGTCGTTGAATCTGGCATCTAACTTATTAGTATGTCAGCTGTTAAGAATTGGATTGAATTGATTGCATTTATATGCCGCCCTTTTCCCCAAAGGGGACTCAGACATACAGGGGCCCAGTATTCTGCTCTAGAGTAAACCAACTCTAGTGCTGCTAGATTGAGGGTGACGGTTGAAGCTCCCCACTTTGTTCCACATAGTTTCTGCAGTATGTTGTTCCTACTATTGATTTTTGCTATCATATTCTCTAGGTTTATCGGGTAGGAGAGAATCCAATTCAATGTTACTCAAGGTACTCTGGATGGGGATCATAGGGGAGAAGGTTGATATTTAAGTAGACCCCAAAGGTCTAGTTTTGTTTATAACAAAAATAAATAAATAAGCTTAAGTATAAACGCTACCCATGAGCTTTTTTTAAAAAATACTGAAAACAAATTGAAAATGGCATTGAACAGAAACATCAGTATTTTCTTTAAATGTAAACTATTTTAAGAAACCTATATTTTTTCTTTATTTTCAAGGTTTTATCTTTTATTTTATAGCAATAGCAGTTAGACTTATATATCGCTTCATAGGGCTTTCAGCCCTCTCTAAGCGGTTTACAGAGTCAGCATATCGCCCCCAACAACAATCTGGGTCCTCATTTCACCCACCTCGGAAGGATGGAAGGCTGAGTCAACCCTGAGCCGGTGGGATTTGAACCGCTGAACTGCTGATCTAGCAGTAGCCTGCAGTGCTGCATTTAACCACTGCGCCACCTCGGCTCTTTTGATCCCAAAGGCAGTTTATAATACAACTGGAAACAAAAATTTCATATAAGACTTCAGGGTAATGTTAACAATAGCACCAAGCCATTGACAAATAATTTTTATATTGAGAAAATATTATTCCAGCTGACTAACTATCCGTTATATTCAGGGGCATGAATACTTAAAAACAATCCTAAAATCCTGGAAGGGTATTAACTACATGACCCAAACTGTACCTTCCCAATTTATCTGTGGCATGCACAGATGCGTTTCGTTGAAGAAGAAACTCTACCATTTCTTGATTATTTTCAGCCACAGCAACAATTAACGGTGTGCAAGCATCCTGTAATAAAAAAAGGAATACATATATGCATAGCTTCTGTTTCACATTTAACAAATGCAATGTTCTGTACCCAAGGCAGACAAAAAAGATAAAGAAGTTTTATTTCTTTCAGACTGCTTCTAGATGGGTTTCAGTGTGAGTTAAACGTATGTGAAATAATATTTTCTGTATTTCTACTGGTACTTGGCTTTAAAGTTTCAGATAATTTCAAACATTTGTGCAATATTACAGATTTGACTATTATATGCAAATATTCTATTGGAAAAAGTAGAGCTGCACGCAGTTTTCTTGGCGATGTTTTTTGGAAATGGTTGCTATTTGCTTCTTACTAAGGCTGAGAGAGTTAATGACTAGTCCAAAACCACCCAGATAGATGGAGGAACTAGAACTCAATCTCTCAGCTTCTAGCCTGATGCCTTTAACCACTACATTTAACGAGTCCTTTATTTTGTACTATATACTCCCATTGGATACTGTCACAATTCTACAAAAAAGCAAGTACATCTTGTTTGCAGAGGGATAATGGGCAGTTTGTGTCTGTTACCCAAATTGATGGAAAAGAAGAAAAAGTTCCTCCTCCTTTTTTTAACAATAGGAAGGGGTAGTTTATGTGACATTTGACCCTGAGATTATGATTAAGTATGCCCAAAAGAAACCCTATGTGAAAGCTAGCAGAAGCTTATTTAAAGGTAAATGACAAATTAGTCAACTTGTTCAAGCACAATAAGAAATGAAGAGTCTCAAGTTACATTTTATTATGCAATAGATACTTATTATTACACATTAGTCTCTCAGTAAATAATGCAGTATTTTTTTCTGTAAATGATGTTAATTTTTTTAAAAAAACCAGAATATGTATTAGCTTATACAAAATCAAAAACTACTTAATATATTAAGTAAACTACTGGGATTTTACCTTATTTTTTCCTTCAATGTCAGCTTTCTTTTCAAGCAGATATTTTGCTAGAGATATATTAGAATAAGAGGCAGCAAAGTGGAGGGCAGTGTTATTGTCTATGTCCTTCAGATTAGGATCTGCTCCATGTTCAAGCAGATAAATTGCACAGAATTCTTGCTGACATTCCACCGCCTAAATATTTAAGAAGATGTTAGGTCTACAACAATTCATAAATCTAGGCAATACTGTCTATAATTTAAACAAAATAAAGCTACAGATTTCCCTTCGTCCCTTTTGATTATAAGCAAGACTAACAATTTATTATACTGATAGTTTTGATTAAAACAGAAATGATAGAAATTTGGCTTTATATTACTAGTGAATTTGCACTATTTTAAATGCATACCTCCATTAATGGAGATCTCTTCTCTTCATCACAGCTATCTAGTTGGCATTTGTTGTCCACCAAGAAAGTAACAATATCTGTATATCCATTAGCACAGGCAGAATGCAAAGGCGTTCTAAAAGAAATGATATTATAAAAGAAACCATGGTCAGTCAGTAAGTAACTAACAGTAGAGTACACCTTTCTTTTTCTTAAGAACATTTTGATTTTGCATCTTTGAACTGTATTTCAAAACTAGTGTACAGCATATGATGAACTGGAATATCCCCATGTACTCAATATACTCTGGTAAATCTCTACCATATATAAATTGCAGTTAATTTGTTCTTCCTAGCTGAAAAAATAAATTATACTTTGCAAGAAAGAATAAAGCCTAAAATACAGCAGAAGTGAATATTATTTGCTTGATTTCAAATGCAAATCTTTTGATACCATTCAATTGAAATTAACAACTGATGACATTTAAAGAAAAACAGACCTGGTCTGTTGCTCAGTGGTCCAAAGTCCTCTTTTCTGATGAGAGCAACTTTTGCATCTCATTTGGAAACCAAGGACCCAGAGTAGGGGGGAAGAATGGAGAGGCACACACTGGAAGAACAATACAAATAAATTGTAAATGCAATAAATAAACAACACAACAAATAAATTGTAAATGCAATTGAACAATACAAATAAATTGTAAATGCAATAAATAAACAACACAACAAATACATAACAAATAAATTGTAAATGCAATTGAACAATACAAATAAATTGTAAATGCAATAAATAAACAACACAACAAATAAATTGTAAATGCAATTGAACAATACAAATAAATTGTAAATGCAATAAATAAACAACACAACAAATAAATTGTAAATGCAATTGAACAATACAAATAAATTGTAAATGCAATCAATAAACAGATTTTTAAAAATGCAAACAAATAACACGCAACTGGACAACACAAAAAGGCAAATGGATAACACCCAAATAGCTGGTTGTTGCAAAGAACTGGGGGGGGGGAAGGAGTATTGTATACCCAGCAACAGCCTGTGCTGTGCCCTGATTGGCTGGACACGGCACAGGCTGTGATTGGAGGTTCTAATGACAGTTGGTGACAGTTGTAACGGATTTCTGAATCTTGTCATCTGCTAATAAAAACCTCCTGAGCCTCTGATCCCATGGCTCCTGCCTCTTCCCCCCACAAACATTTATAACAATTGTTCTATGTACAAACCTTCTTTTATTGATTGCATGTAATTGTTTTATTGATTGCATGTAATATCCTAATCTTCTGAGATGGTGGATTTGGGGTTTTCATGAGCTGTAAGCCATAATCATCACAATGATGACAAATCACGGCTTGAACTATCTTGCTTTGCATGTAATGAGTCTTATCTCATATATTAGTTTCACCTTTTAAGTTGCATTACTGAAATAAAGGGAACTTTTGCACCATATTCTAATTTTTCGAGTTTCACCTGTATATTGCCATGCTTTTAAGAAATTTACTCGTTAGTGCATCTATTTATTAAATTCTGTCCATAGAACATAGTATGGTCAAATCCCTTTTTTGCTTCCATTCTTTCTGAAACGGATAAAACATTCTCGCACTTTCCTCCATGGTGAACTGCTTCAACTCAGCAACCTTTGACTATTTTCCAAAACAAAGAGGCAGTTTCAAGACTTCCAAGTCTTTTCTGTTTGGAATAAAAAAAAAGGGGCTTCAACATGACAATCCCACGACTCGGGATGATCTGATTGAGGAGGTTTAACCGTTTTTCTCTGAACATTTTGCCTATCAGGATCCAGACTCCTGGATACATCTCCATGCATGTTTCCCTTGCAGTCAAAAGGAATCAAAACAATGCCTCATATCTAATAGACTGGTCATCAACTCTCTTCTTTGAATACTTTTTGATGCCTTGGACAAAATATTAAAACTGACTAAATTTTTGGGGACACGTAAAACCTGGACATTGGGGACTAGGTTGGAGTAGAAAGTCTCTCTAACTACCCCTTCCTATTGTTAAAAAAAAGGAGGAGGGACTTTTTCTTCTTTTCCATCAATTTGGGTAACAGACACAAACTGCCCATTATCCCTCTGCAAACAAGATGTACTTGCTTTTTTGTAGAATTGTGACAGTATCCAATGGGAGTAAATAGTACAAAATAAAGGACTCCTTAGATGTAGTGGTTAAAGGCATCAGGCTAGAAGCTGAGAGATTGAGTTCTAGTTCCTCCATCTATCTGGGTGATTTTGGACTAGTCATTAACTCTCTCAGCCTTAGAAAGAAGCAAATAGCAACCATTTCCAAAAAACATCGGACTAGGTTGGAGTAGAAAGTCTCTCTACAGGGAACATCATCAGTGCTGGAAGGGAAGGGGGTTTGCAGAGAGGATCCTTGATGCTCGCTCTGAGCTTGGTGATTTTCTTGCAGACGTTTCATGACCCAACTAGGGAACAACATCAGTGCTGGAAAGGAAGGGGGTTTGCAGAGAGGAGGAGGAGGAGGATTGTGGGGTCCTTGATGCTCTCTCTGAGCTTGGTGATTTTCTTGCAGACGTTTCATGACCCAACTAGGGAACAACATCAGTGCTGGAAAGGAAGGGGGTTTGCAGAGAGGAGGAGGAGGAGGATTGTGGGGTCCTTGATGCTCTCTCTGAGCTTGGTGATTTTCTTGCAGACATTTCATGACCCAACTAGGGAACATCATCAGTGCTGGAAAGGAAGGGGGTTTGCAGAGAGGAGGAGGAGGAGGATTGTGGGGTCCTTGATGCTCTCTCTGAGCTTGGTGATTTTCTTGCAGACGTTTCATGACCCAACTAGGGAACAACATCAGGGCTAAATACCAACCCACCCCTAACGATTGGAAAAAGAGCCTGGGGGGGGAGGGAATTGAAGGAGGGCTTTACCCCCCACCCCCAAAAAACACCACAATGCTGATTTTTTAAAAGCAAGTAAACTTTATTGCTGAGGGACAGGCCGGTTGGGTGCGAGGTTGATGCTGGGATTTAGCCACAGCTCCTCGTGGTGATGCCATCCCAGCCTCAGTGAACACACAACCTCACAACACTTTACTTTAAAGAAAAGAAAAGAAAAAAGCGAGAGAGAGAGAGAGAGAAAGCCCCCTCCCCTGCCCACTGGGGCCCAGATCCGTGTTCCCCTTTTCCCCACATTTTTAATATATATATATCTATATTTTCTCCTTCCTCCTTTTCTTAAAAAACAGAAACAGAAACCTCCTGAGCTTTAGCCCCTTCACAGGGAAACAACTCAACCAGTTGAAAGCAAAAAGCTTCGGGGGGAACTTTGGATCTGGTTCTGATGTGTGTTTTTTTCTAAATCTCATGCTGGGTTTCTATATCTTCTTTTTTAAAATTCAACCAAGTTTAGGCTTCTCAATTCAACTAAGTCTCGTCTTTTCTGCATGCCACATTATCTTGTGTGCTTAAGCCGGGTAAACCAAAGTCAGTTCAAAGCTGGTTTATGGCGTTTTTTTTCTACCTGAGTTTTCTGAAGAATTTAGATTTCTTTGGACCAGAAAAAGCTTAGCATTTTTACAATAACGCTGTTTTTCAGTTAATCCTGCAAATGCCACTCCACGGGGAAAGAAGTTGCAGAATAATTAAAAGCAGAATTTCAAAGCAATTTACATTAAAGTGTGGGAAGTTATCATCCAGCCCTCTCCCAGAAAAATGAAATATCCTAGGAAATATTGAAAAGGCAGAATATTTCTCTGGATGTGAAAAGAAACATGTTTTAAAAGACAGAATAGTTGCCTATAGCTTTCTGCCCATCCCCAGCTAATGGGCCATTAAGATGGCCAAGCTAGCCCACTTTACATAATAAAGACCTCACCAGCAGCTACAGAAAGGCATGATAATATACTCAACTGACCACAAGGCATCTGAGAACTCATCACAGCCTAGAGAGTAGCCCCCTGCATGGCACCATGGGAGTCTGACAACCAGTCAGAATACATTTCTTACACAGGAACAGGAAACAGAGAGGTGGGACTGAACAGGGTATAAAAAGCCTAGCAAGCCCCTCCCTCGGCCCTTCTCTTCTTCTCCACCAACATTGAAGCATGTGATCCCCTTTTCTGCACAGGGCTCAAGCCATGTGGTCCCGTCCAACAATAAACCCTCTTTCCAAGCAGCCTCCGTGTCTCCGGTGTCTCCTTCCCCACTTGGAGCTGAACCCAGAAGGACATTTTCTTCCAACAAAAGTTCTGGAAGTTAACTACATCGAAAGAGTTCTTTGCTCAGATGCAGTCCACCTATTTAATTTATGAGAAAGGGGATGGTTCAGTTCTGCTTCAATTGAGAAACTTCGATGAGAAAAGGGCATGAGATAAAGGCGCCGTTAAAGCAGAACAAAATAGCAACACAGGCTTCTAATACTTTCCTGAAGCACAAACTTTTGCAAAACTTCTCAAAGATGAAAAGGGGGGGGGGGTTTGCTTTGATAAAATTTACTAAAGGGTTTGTGTGGGTTTTTCAAGAGAACTACATGCTTCAACTTAAATGGCTGCCTTGCTGCTTTTAAGGGCTTTTCAACATTTAAATTAAATTCCCTGAGAGATACACACACAAACACAAAGGGATTGTCTTTAATTCCCTAGGCCAGTTTCTATTGCCTCGGGTTCCTTTTGCCAAAATACCCTCCTTAGTTTCCTTGTTTGGTTCCTACAGACATACTAATTCCATCCCCCCCCCCCTTCATTTCTTCCTTTTTAAATTCATTCAATGAAAACGTGGGCAGAAAAGGAGAGGCTTTTTCAAACAATTCTGGCAGGCTTTGCGTTGATACAAAGTGGGACACTACCTATGTTAACAAAAGGGAATAAGCCTTTGAGTTGAAGTATGACATTTCTTAGGTTTTTACACCACCTTTATATTATATAGAGCAGCAAACCTACTTAATACTCCTTACTCATGTTTTCCACACAATGATAGATGTCCATTAAAAAAATCTTTCAAGCAACTTTTGGGCCGGGTCATTTTCCCCACTTGGAACTAAAACCAGAAGGACTTTTCTTCCAACAAGAACTAAATGCTTAAAAATTAAACTTTAAATGTGTGGGAGGGGGGGCAGCCTTTTCAAGTACGGATGCTACTGCTGGGATTTTAAACCAAGATTCTGGGTTTCTTTTAAAATTAAATGAAGTCTAGCCCAACATTAACTTTCTATTTGTTATACTGTATATTTTGAACTAAACAGAGTAGTTCAAAACTGATTTAAGTTTTTGATATCTGGGTTTATTTTGAACACAGTTAAATGAGGGTGTTTTTAAGGCAACCCTGCTTCTAAGTTATGGGAAGGGAAATGCAGCATAGGCCTAAAAACAGTTTGAAGCCATTAAAAGTTTTACTGAATACATTTATTATAGCTGGCCTGTTTGAACCTCCATATTTATGGCCAAGTGTATGTTTTAAAGAGCACCATACCGGAATGGTATCTCCAGTACACCCGTACCAGGGCATACCGCCTGCAACCCACCACTGGTGTCGTTGAATCTGGCATCTATCTTATTAGTATGTCAGCTGTTAAGAATTGGATTGAATTGATTGCATTTATATGCCGCCCTTTTCCCCAAAGGGGACTCAGACATACAGGGGCCCAGTATTCTGCTCTAGAGTAAACCAACTCTAGTGCTGCTAGATTGAGGGTGACGGTTGAAGCTCCCCACTTTGTTCCCCATAGTTTCTGCAGTATGTTGTTCCTACTATTGATTTTTGCTATCATATTCTCTAGGTTTATCGGATAGGAGAGAATCCAATTCAATGTTACTCAAGGTACTTTGGATGGGGATCATAGGGGAGAAGGTTGATATTTAAGTAGACCCCAAAGGTCTAGTTTTGTTTATAACAAAAATAAATAAATAAGCTTAAGTATAAACGCTACCCATGAGCTTTTTTTAAAAAATACTGAAAACAAATTGAAAATGGCATTGAACAGAAACATCAGTATTTTCTTTAAATGTAAACTATTTTAAGAAACCTATATTTTTTCTTTATTTTCAAGGTTTTATCTTTTATTTTATAGAAATAGCAGTTAGACTTATATACCGCTTCATAGGCCTTTCAGGCCTCTCTAAGCGGTTTACAGAGAGTCAGCATATTGCCCCCAACAATCTGGGTCCTCATTTTACCCACCTCGGAAGGATGGAAGGCTGAGTCAACCCTGAGCCGGTGGGATTTGAACCGCTGAACTGCTGATCTAGCAGTAGCCTGCAGTGCTGCATTTAACCACTGCGCCACCTCGGCTCTTTTGATCCCAAAGGCAGTTTATAATACAACTGGAAACAAAAATTTCATATAAGACTTCAGGGTAATGTTAACAATAGCACCAAGCCATTGACAAATAATTTTTATATTGAGAAAATATTATTCCAGCTGACTAACTATCCGTTATATTCAGGGGCATGAATACTTAAAAACAATCCTAAAATCCTGGAAGGGTATTAACTACATGACCCAAACTGTACCTTCCCAATTTATCTGTGGCATACACAGATGCGTTTCGTTGAAGAAGAAACTCTACCATTTCTTGATTATTTTCAGCCACAGCAACAATTAACGGTGTGCAAGCATCCTGTAATAAAAAAAGGAATACATATATGCATAGCTTCTGTTTCACATTTAACAAATGCAATGTTCTGTACCCAAGGCAGACAAAAAAGATAAAGAAGTTTTATTTCTTTCAGACTGCTTCTAGATGGGTTTCAGTGTGAGTTAAACGTATGTGAAATAATATTTTCTGTATTTCTACTGGTACTTGGCTTTAAAGTTTCAGATAATTTCAAACATTTGTGCAATATTACAGATTTGACTATTATATGCAAATATTCTATTGGAAAAAGTAGAGCTGCACGCAGTTTTCTGGGCGATGTTTTTTGGAAATGGTTGCTATTTGCTTCTTACTAAGGCTGAGAGAGTTAATGACTAGTCCAAAACCACCCAGATAGATGGAGGAACTAGAACTCAATCTCTCAGCTTCTAGCCTGATGCCTTTAACCACTACATTTAACGAGTCCTTTATTTTGTACTATTTACTCCCATTGGATACTGTCACAATTCTACAAAAAAGCAAGGACATCTTGTTTGCAGAGGGATAATGGGCAGTTTGTGTCTGTTACCCAAATTGATGGAAAAGAAGAAAAAGTTCCTCCTACTTTTTTTTAACAATAGGAAGGGGTAGTTCATGTGACATTTGACCCTGAGATTATGATTAAGTATGCCCAAAAGAAACCCTATGTGAAAGCTAGCAGAAGCTTATTTAAAGGTAAATGACAAATTAGTCAACTTGTTCAAGCAAAATAAGAAATGAGGAATCTCAAGTTACACTTTATTATGCAATAGATACTTATTATTACACATTAGTCTCTCAGTAAATAATGCAGTATTTTTTTCTGTAAATGATGTTAATTTTTTAAAAAAAACCAGAATATGTATTAGCTTATACAAAATCAAAAACTACTTAATATATTAAGTAAACTACTGGGATTTTACCTTATTTTTTCCTTCAATGTCAGCTTTCTTTTGAAGCAGATATTTTGCTAGAGATACACTAGAATAAGCGGCAGCAAAGTGGAGGGCAGTGTTATTGTCTATGTCCTTCAGATTAGGATCTGCTCCATGTTCAAGCAGATAAATTGCACAGAATTCTTGCTGACATTCCACCGCCTAAATATTTAAGAAGATGTTAGGTCTACAACAATTCATAAATCTAGGCAATACTGTCTATAATTTAAACAAAATAAAGCTACAGGTTTTCCTTGGTCCCTTTTGATTATAAGCAAGACTAACAATTTATTATACTGATAGTTTTGATTAAAACAGAAATGATAGAAATTTGGCTTTATATTACTAGTGAATTTGCACTATTTTAAATGCATACCTCCATTAATGGAGATCTCTTCTCTTCATCACAGCTATCTAGTTGGCATTTGTTGTCCACCAAGAAAGTAACAATATCTGTATATCCATTAGCACAGGCAGAATGCAAAGGCGTTCTAAAAGAAATGATATTATAAAAGAAACCATGGTCAGTCAGTAACTAACTAACAGTAGAGTACACCTTTCTTTTTCTTAAGAACATTTTGATTTTGCATCTTTGAACTGTATTTCAAAACTAGTGTACAGCATATGATGAACTGGAATATCCCCATGTACTCAATATACTCTGGTAAATCTCTACCATATATAAATTGCAGTTAATTTGTTCTTCCTAGCTGAAAAAATAAATTATACTTTGCAAGAAAGAATAAAGCCTAAAATACAGCAGAAGTGAATATTATTTGCTTGATTTCAAATGCAAATCTTTTGATACCATTCAATTGAAATTAACAACTGATGACATTTAAAGAAAAACAGACCTGGTCTGTTGCTCAGTGGTCCAAAGTCCTCTTTTCTGATGAGAGCAACTTTTGCATCTCATTTGGAAACCAAGGACCCAGAGTAGGGGGGAAGAATGGAGAGGCACACACTGGAAGAACAATACAAATAAATTGTAAATGCAATAAATAAACAACACAACAAATAAATTGTAAATGCAATTGATATAAATTGTAAATGCAATAAATAAACAACACAACAAATAAATTGTAAATGCAATTGAACAATACAAATAAATTGTAAATGCAATAAATAAACAACACAACAAATACATAACAAATAAATTGTAAATGCAATTGAACAATACAAATAAATTGTAAATGCAATAAATAAACAACACAACAAATAAATTGTAAATGCAATTGAACAATACAAATAAATTGTAAATGCAATCAATAAACAGATTTTAAAAAATGCAAACAAATAGCACGCAACTGGACAACACAAAAAGGCAAATGGATAACACACAAATAGTTGGTTGTTGCAAAGAACTGGGGGGGAAGGAGTATTGTATACCCAGCAACAGCCTGTGCTGTGCCCTGATTGGCTGGACACGGCACAGGCTGTGATTGGAGGTTCTAATGACAGTTGGTGACAGTTGTAACGGATTTCTGAATCTCTTGTCATCTGCTAATGAACCTCCTGAGCCTCTGATCCCAGGGCTCCTGCCTCTTCCCCTCACAAACATTTATAACAATTGTTCTATGTACAAACCTTCTTTTATTGATTGCATGTAATTGTTTTATTGATTGCATGTAATATCCTAATCTTCTGAGATGGTGGATTTGGGGTTTTCATGAGCTGTAAGCCATAATCATCACAATGATGACAAATCACGGCTTGAACTATCTTGCTTTGCATGTAATGAGTCTTATCTCATATATTAGTTTCACCTTTTAAGTTGCATTACTGAAATAAAGGGAACTTTTGCACCATATTCTAATTTTTCGAGTTTCACCTGTATATTGCCATGCTTTTAAGAAATTTACTCGTTAGTGCATCTATTTATTAAATTCTGTCCATAGAACATAGTATGGTCAAATCCCTTTTTTGCTTCCATTCTTTCTGAAACGGATAAAACATTCTAGCACTTTCCTCCATGGTGAACTGCTTCAACTCAGCAACCTTTGACTATTTTCCAAAACAAAGAGGCAGTTTCAAGACTTCCAAGTCTTTTCTGTTTGGAATAAAAAAAGGGGGTTCAACATGACAATCCCACGACTCGGGATGATCTGATTGAGGAGGTTTAACCGTTTTTCTCTGAACATTTTGCCCATCAGGATCCAGACTCCTGGATACATCTCCATGCATGTTTCCCTTGCAGTCAAAAGGAATCAAAACAATGCCTCATATCTAATAGACTGGTCATCAACTCTCTTCTTTGAATACTTTTTGATGCCTTGGACAAAATATTAAAACTGACTAAATTTTTTGGGACACATAAAACCTGGACATTGAGAACTAGCTTGGAGTAGAAAGTCTCTCTAACTACCCCTTCCTATTGTTAAAAAAAGGAGGAGGAACTTTTTCTTCTTTTCCATCAATTTGGGTAACAGACACAAACTGCCCATTATCCCTCTGCAAACAAGAAGATGTCCTTGCTTTTTGGTAGAATTGTGACAGTATCCAATGGGAGTAAATAGTACAAAATAAAGGACTCCTTAGATGTAGTGGTTAAAGGCATCAGGCTAGAAGCTGAGAGATTGAGTTCTAGTTCCTCCATCTATCTGGGTGGTTTTGGACTAGTCATTAACTCTCTCAGCCTTAGTAAGAAGCAAAGAGCAACCATTTCCAAAAAACATCGGACTAGGTTGGAGTAGAAAGTCTCTCTACAGGGAACATCATCAGTGCTGGAAGGGAGGGGGGTTTGCAGAGAGGATCCTTGATGCTCTCTCTGAGCTTGGTGATTTTCTTGCAGACGTTTCATGACCCAACTAGGGAACAACATCAGTGCTGGAAAGGAAGGGGGTTTGCAGAGAGGAGGAGGAGGAGGATTGTGGGGTCCTTGATGCTCTCTCTGAGCTTGGTGATTTTCTTGCAGACGTTTCATGACCCAACTAGGGAACAACATCAGGGCTAAATACCAACCCACCCCTAACGATTGGAAAAAGAGCCTGGGGGGGGGGAGGGAATTGAAGGAGGGCTTTACCCCCACCCCCAAAAAACACCACAATGCTGATTTTTTAAAAGCAAGTAAACTTTATTGCTGAGGGACAGGCCGGTTGGGTGCGAGGTTGATGCTGGGATTTAGCCACAGCTCCTCGTGGTGATGCCATCCCAGCCTCAGTGAACACACAACCTCAAAACACTTTACTTTAAAAAAAGAAAAGAAAAGAGAGAGAGAGAGAGAGAGAGAGAGAGAGAGAAAGCCCCCTCCCCTGCCCACTGGGGCCCAGGTCCGTGTTCCCCTTTTCCCCACATTTTTAATATATATATATATATATCTATATTTTCTCCTTCCTCCTTTTCTTAAAAAACAGAAACAGAAACCTCCTGAGCTTTAGCCCCTTCACAAGGAAACAACTCAACCAGTTGAAAGCAAAAAGCTTCGGGGGGAACTTTGGATCTGGTTCTGATGTGTGTTTTTTTCTAAATCTCATGCTGGGTTTCTATATCTTCTTTTTTAAAATTCAACCAAGTTTAGGCTTCTCAATTCAACTAAGTCTCGTCTTTTCTGCATGCCACATTATCTTGTGTGCTTAAGCCGGGTAAACCAAAGTCAGTTCAAAGCTGGTTTATGGCGTTTTTTTTCTACCTGAGTTTTCTGAAGAATTTAGATTTCTTTGGACCAGAAAAAGCTTAGCATTTTTACAATAACGCTGTTTTTCAGTTAATCCTGCAAATGCCACTCCACGGGGAAAGAAGTTGCAGAATAATTAAAAGCAGAATTTGAAAGCAATTTACATTAAAGTGTGGGAAGTTATCATCCAGCCCTCTCCCAGAAAAATGAAATATCCTAGGAAATATTGAAAAGGCAGAATATTTCTCTGGATGTGAAAAGAAACATGTTTTAAAAGACAGAATAGTTGCCTATAGCTTTCTGCCCATCCCCAGCTAATGGGCCATTAAGATGGCCAAGCTAGCCCACTTTACATAATAAAGACCTCACCAGCAGCTACAGAAAGGCATGATAATATACTCAACTGACCACAAGGCATCTGAGAACTCATCACAGCCTAGAGAGTAGCCCCCTGCATGGCACCATGGGAGTCTGACAACCAGTCAGAATACATTTCTTACACAGGAACAGGAAACAGAGAGGTGGGACTGAACAGGGTATAAAAAGCCTAGCAAGCCCCTCCCTCGGCCCTTCTCTTCTTCTCCACCAACATTGAAGCATGTGATCCCCTTTTCTGCACAGGGCTCAAGCCATGTGGTCCCGTCCAACAATAAACCCTCTTTCCAAGCAGCCTCCGTGTCTCCGGTGTCTCCTTCCCCACTTGGAGCTGAACCCAGAAGGACATTTCTTCCAACAAAAGTTCTGGAAGTTAACTACATCGAAAGAGTTCTTTGCTCAGATGCAGTCCACCTATTTAATTTATGAGAAAGGGGATGGTTCAGTTCTGCTTCAATTGAGAAACTTCGATGAGAAAAGGGCATGAGATAAAGGCGCCGTTAAAGCAGAACAAAATAGCAACACAGGCTTCTAATACTTTCCTGAAGCACAAACTTTTGCAAAACTTCTCAAAGATGAAAAGGGGGGGGGGGTTGCTTTGATAAAATTTACTAAAGGGTTTGTGTGGGTTTTTCAAGAGAACTACATGCTTCAACTTAAATGGCTGCCTTGCTGCTTTTAAGGGCTTTTCAACATTTAAATTAAATTCCCTGAGAGATACACACACAAACACAAAGGGATTGTCTTTAATTCCCTAGGCCAGTTTCTATTGCCTCGGGTTCCTTTTGCCAAAATACCCTCCTTAGTTTCCTTGTTTGGTTCCTACAGACATACTAATTCCATCCCCCCCCCCCTTCATTTCTTCCTTTTTAAATTCATTCAATGAAAACGTGGGCAGAAAAGGAGAGGCTTTTTCAAACAATTCTGGCAGGCTTTGCGTTGATACAAAGTGGGACACTACCTATGTTAACAAAAGGGAATAAGCCTTTGAGTTGAAGTATGACATTTCTTAGGTTTTTACACCACCTTTATATTATATAGAGCAGCAAACCTACTTAATACTCCTTACTCATGTTTTCCACACAATGATAGATGTCCATTAAAAAAATCTTTCAAGCAACTTTTGGGCCGGGTCATTTTCCCCACTTGGAACTAAAACCAGAAGGACTTTTCTTCCAACAAGAACTAAATGCTTAAAAATTAAACTTTAAATGTGTGGGAGGGGGGGCAGCCTTTTCAAGTACGGATGCTACTGCTGGGATTTTAAACCAAGATTCTGGGTTTCTTTTAAAATTAAATGAAGTCTAGCCCAACATTAACTTTCTATTTGTTATACTGTATATTTTGAACTAAACAGAGTAGTTCAAAACTGATTTAAGTTTTTGATATCTGGGTTTATTTTGAACACAGTTAAATGAGGGTGTTTTTAAGGCAACCCTGCTTCTAAGTTATGGGAAGGGAAATGCAGCATAGGCCTAAAAACAGTTGGAAGCCATTAAAAGTTTTACTGAATACATTTATTATAGCTGGCCTGTTTGAACCTCCATGTTTATGGCCAAGTGTATGTTTTAAATTTTTGAAGTAATTAGGGGAATGCCCAGGTGATACTTAAGCGCTATTTATTAGAAGCTTTGCAAGGAGTTTCTCTTGAGTTTTAAGCAAAAAAATCTGCAGTTGGGACTCCTAGTGCTTAATTTTCTCCAGCAGAGGGATTGACAAAAGGAGCAGTTCCATAATATGCCTTGTGTTAAGGGGGAAAAGTCTGGTTCATTGATATTGCTATTCTAGGTGATCCAGGATTGAAGAACAACAATTGGGGAAAAAAGATGAAATACTGGATTAAAGTTGACCGCTTATGGAAAAAATCTGTTGCTATGCCAACTGACATTAGTTACCTAAAAGGATTTCCTCAATATCAGGACATAAGAATTTATCTTAACGTCCTAATTTTATTTTTAAACCTCCTGGGAACGGTCCATATTCTTAGGTTCTTAAGAATTTTTAGGCCAATGGTTAGGATTTAAATGATTTAAGTTTCTATTAGAAACTTAGACTGTGAATCTAACATAGATTATCCACAGATAATAATAAACATAACAAAAGAATAATAAAATCTCGCTTTCAGAAGAGTCCTGGGAGCAGTTTTGTTGTCAATAGATATTTCACTAAGGGTATGTTTTCTGCCTTTGGCACAGTAATTGCTTATAGTTTATATAAGCCAGGTTTTAACGGCTTTGCTGAAAGCCTGGAGGGAGGTGAGGGTTCGAATCTCCGCGGGGAGTTCATTCCAAAGGGCCGGAGCGGCCACAGAGAAGGCCCTCCCCCGGGTAGTAGTCAAATGACATTGGCCAGTAGATGGAACCCGGAGGAGGCCTAATCTGTGGGATCTAATGGGCCTTTGGGAGGTAATTGGCAGCAGGCGGTCTCTCAAGTACCCAGGTCCAATACCATGAAGGGCTTTATAAGTGACGACTAGCACCTTGAAGCGTATCCGGAGACCAATGGGTAGCCAGTGCAGCTCGCGGAGGATAGGTGTAACGTGGGTGTACCGAGGTGCACCCACAATCATGCGCGGCTGCATTCTGGATGAGCTGAAGTCTCCGAATGCTCTTCAAGGGTGCCCCATGTAGAGCGCATTGCAGTAGTCCAGTCTTGAGGTCACAATGGCATGACTGACAGTTGCGAGTGCCTCCCGGTTCAGGTAGGGACGCAATTGGTGCACCAGGCGAACCTGGGCAAATGCCCCCCTGGTCACAGCCGACAAGTGATGTTCTAAGGTCAGCTGTGAATCCAGGAGGACTCCAAATTGCGAACCCTGTCTGAGGGGTGTAGAATTTCACCCCCCAGCCTGAGCGATGGAATACTTAGCCAGTTTTTGGGAGGGAAACACACCAGCCACTCGGTCTTGTCTGAATTGAGTGCAAGTTTGTTTACCCCCATCCAGACCCTAACAGCCTCTAGGCATTGACACATCACGTCAACCGCTTCACTGAGTTGGCACGGGGCGGACAGATACAACTGGGTATAGTCCGCATACTGGTGATATTTTATCCCGTGCCGCCGAATGATCTCGCCCAACGGCTTCATGTAGATGTTAAACAGGAGGGGGGACAGGACCGAACCCTGCGGCACCACGTATTTCAGGGGCCTAGGGGTCGACCTCTGCCCCCCAACCAACACCGACTGCGACCTGTCCGAGAGGTAGGAGGAGAACCACCGAAGAACGGTGACTCCCACCCCCACCTCCCGTAACCGCCGCAGAAGGATACCATGGTCGATGGTATCAAAGGCTGCTGAGAGGTCAAGAAGCACTAGGACGGAGGCATGACCTTCATCCCTGGCTCTCCAGAGATCATCGGTCAGTGCGACAAAGCAGTTTCCGTGCTGTAGCCAGGCCTGAATCCAGACTGAAAGGGATCCTGATAATCTTGTATGATTGCCTGAGTTGGATAGCCCACCTCTTTTGTGGATAGCCCACTGTTTGACACCTAGTGCTCGGTGGGATCCACAACATGAGCGCCAACACAAGCGTTTACAGGCTACTACTCGCTGCTGACCACTCTTGCATCCTTCCCCACTGGTGTGTGTTTTCCCACTGCTAACTGCACCACCAACCACTCCCCCTTCCTTGTGAGTCATTACTACTGGAGAAAAGGGCCATTTTCTGGCTGCTTTAGGCTGCTTTATTTCCACATAGTGACACCTCCTACAAACTACCACCCCCCCAATTGTCTCAAGATGACTTGTGCAGCCAATGTTGCAGAGCTGACTGATGAGAGAGCTCATGAGACAAGGCAATTGCTGTGCAAAGGTGGTAGTGTCAGGTCTGTCCTGAATTGGACAATTGGGAAAGAAAAACCCTCGACTCCAATTTCTTTGGAGCAAAAAGTTCTTTTACTAAAGTCCACCGGCTACAGAGAAAATATTGGGATCTGAGTATTCCCGCCAAAATCTTACAATTTTCTTTTTATTATTTATTTAGTTTATCAAATATGTAAGAGATAATAGGTGCCCCCCCCGCCTTTGACTTAGTCCCATCAGTGTCCAATAGTATTTGTTTCATGTTTTGGGAATGGCTTTGATGTTTGACACCTTGATGGAGTTTCCCATTCTGTTCTTGGGCCAGTTTATTCTGGATTGACGCATCTGGTTTCTGTCAGCTTGTCTCTCCTCTTACTCATTCACATGCCCAACCTTTACCTCGCCATGCCTTCTCCTTCCCTTGCGCTTTATGGTAGAATGTTAGCAAAGTAAAGATGCTGAAGGTGGCAGGCCTGACATTCTTCCCCCCTTGGAAAAGACTAGTGCTTAAGAGGAGAGAAAAGACAAATATAAATAATCAGTTAAAGTTCAGTGGGGCTTATCGGGATACTTTATATGGAATTTGTGGGGGAAGTCTTTTCAGGGCCACTGGAATATTGGAAAGATGTCTTGAAGGCCCTGGATATGGTCAGTAAGATAAACCAGATCCATTGCTTGAGGAGCCTCTCACAAAAGTTCATCATGGTGACAATGCTCTCCAATTAATTGTATCCTATGCTTGGTGATTCCCTGCACCAAGTTTTCCATTCTTGTGCATATTATTTTAGCTATTTTATGTCCTGAATGGGGTTGGCTTTGATGGTGGTTTTTGGTGACCTTCCAAAATGGTTCAGGAATATAAGGGAGGCCACATTGTGCCAAGTACGATTGTACGATCAGGGACCTTCAGAAGATGCATATTGCGGTTTAGATTTCTCTCTGGATGGGGAGCAGTAGGATTCCCTATTTTTTACAAATACGAGTTCTGGGGGTACAGCTGTGTTTGAAAGATTCTTTGGGTGCTGCAGGTTTTTGCAGCTCCTTGAATGGAAAATGGTGTTGGGTGCCACAGACCTTTCTATTGCCAGATGCAATAGAAGACTGGGACTGGTTGGCACGAGCCCCGAAGGATCTGTCTTGGTGCCTATCCCCCCCTGCCTGAAAGGGCCTCTGATAGGAGGAAGGGTGAGAAGCTTGCCCTGCTTCCTGACTCCTGTAAGGTCTCTTACGGAAGGACCCTGCCCCTTTCCGGTCACCCCTTTTAAAGGTTGCGGGAAGAATCTTGCGTTTGTCCTTGGTTTCGGTGACAAACTTGTCCAGGGCCTCTCCAAACAGAAGGCCCCCCTTGAATGGGGCCGATGCCAGCTTCAATTTGGCCTTCATTTTGGCCTGCCAGTGCCATTTTCTTGACCGCTTAATGTAGACAGAACTTTTTCGTCATTTAATGAGCTCTCTCTACTATCATTGCAGGCGGAATAGTCTAAGGGTATGTTTTCTGCCTTTGGCACAGTAATTGCTTATAGTTTATATAAGCCAGGTTTTAACGGCTTTGCTGAAAGCCTGGAGGGAGGTGAGGGTTCGAATCTCCGCGGGGAGTTCGTTCCAAAGGGCCGGAGCAGCCACAGAGAAGGCCCTCCCCCGGGTAGTAGTCAAATGACATTGGCCAGTAGATGGAACCCAGAGGAAGCCTAATCTGTGGGATCTAATGGGCCTTTGGGAGGTAATTGGCAGCAGGCGGTCTCTCAAGTACCCAGGTCCAATACCATGAAGGGCTTTATAAGTGATGACTAGCACCTTGAAGCGTATCCGGAGACCAATGGGTAGCCAGTGCAGCTCGCGGAGGATAGGTGTAACGTGGGTGTACCGAGGTGCAATCCAGTCTTGAGGTCACAATGGCATGACTGACAGTTGCGAGTGCCTCCCGGTTCAGGTAGGGACGCAATTGGTGCACCAGGCGAACCTGGGCAAATGCCCCCCTGGTCACAGCCGACAAGTGATGTTCTCCAATTAATTGTATCCTATGCTTGGTGATTCCCTGCACCAAGTTTTCCATTCTTGTGCATATTATTTTAGCTATTTTATGTCCTGAATGGGATTGGCTTTGATGGTGTCTAGTCACATGGTTTTTGGTGACCTTCCAAAATGGTTCAGGAATATAAGGGAGGCCACATTGTGCCAAGTACGATTGTACGATCAGGGACCTTCAGAAGATGCATATTGTGGTTTAGATTTCTCTCTGGATGGGGAGCAGTAGGATTCCCTATTTTTTACAAATACGAGTTCTGGGGGTACAGCTGTGTTTGAAAGATTCTTTGGGTGCTGCAGGTGGATGGGGAGAGGGGGGGAATTGAGACCAGCCTCAGCCCAGCAGCCCAACGCCTGGACCCCCATCCCCACCCACCCCCCTCTGACGGAGACCTGGCGGGCGAGGAGAGGCTCACCTTCTCGGGGAAATACTCGTCGGTGGCTGGCAGGATGTGGGCGATGAAAGGGCTGTCCTGAATGTCCTCGTCGTCACAAATCACGTGGACGGCATACTCGCCCGGCTCAGTGGGCCAGTACCGCACGTCACACGAACCGTCTCCTTTGTCGTCGCAATAGCAATAGCAGTAGTAATAGATCTTGGCCTGCGAGGGACCCTCGATGGAGAACCCTGCGTGGGGGGGGGGGGTTGAGAGGAGCAAAGAATTAGGAAAGAGCGGGGAAGGGAGGGGTCACTCTTGAGGTCAGACTGGCGGTGGGCTCCGACCGCTTCGAACTGGTTCGGCTGAACTGGTAGCAGTTTGGCGGCCTGCCACGCCCCTGAACCGGTTCTCCCGGCGTGTTCTTTGCTTCTGCGCATGTGCAGAGCAATTTTTGGAGGCGGCAGCGTGGAAGTTCCTGGGCAGGCAGGCGGCCTGCTTTGCTGCAGGCATACCATTCTCTGCAGCAAAAGTCAGCAGAAATCCTGTCAGCTAAACCTTCCAGCAACAGCGGAACACTGCCTGCATGCCGATCGAACAAAGCCCAACAGAAAAGTTACCAACAGGACTTCTTTGAGTTTCCCTCCATGTAAGCTCTCCAGCCTCCATGATTTGTGAGCATGCGCAGAGCTTGAATATGCAAATGTGAATATGCAAATGTGAATATGCAAATGTGAATATGAATTTTTTTTTCTTTAAGCCTTAAGCAATATGTTGCTATTCCGCCTGCAATGATAGCAGAGAGAGCTCATTAAATGACGAAAAAGTTATATTAAGCAGTCAAGAAAAAGGCACTTTAGCGTCGGTACGGCATCGCCAATCCCTTCGCTGTAGAGTCGCATGCATCCCAAATCAACGGGATCCATGATTCTAGGCTGAGTACTACTTGAGCTCGCCGGGCCCAAGAGTCGACAGAGCCCCTTCTGTTGGAAAACGGTGGGAATCTCGAGAAGGCAGGGGTTGTCTTGATAATGAGAGGCTATATTTTACGCGTCAATTATCCTTTGTGTTGTGTCCTGATGTGGGAATAACACAGGAGCCATGGATAGCCAGTAAGATGTTTATTAGTACCAGATGACCAGCGATTCAAAGATTTCCCTTCAACTGTCAGTGTATTTATACCCAAGCCCGAAGCAACTGTCAAGCCCAACTGTCACGAGGCCAGCCAATCAGATGCTGTGCCTTGACCAACCAATTAGAACGCAACACAGGTTGTTGCTGGGTTATAACACTTTGCCCACCACCTGCCGGCTCTCGAGGCTTCCACCCATCCCCAGCTGACCTGAGCATAGATCTTGAGGGCTGCTTTCCCGGCCCCTCGGGCATCGATGGTGAATTCAGCCGGTTTGTTCACGATGCAGCCCACGGCTCCAATCCGGGACCGAACGCTTTGACCTGCAAGGTGGGGGGGGGATTGAGACCAGCCTCAGCCCAGCAGCCCAACGCCTGCACCCCCATCCCCACCCACCCCCCTCTGACGGAGACCTGGCGGGCGAGGAGAGGCTCACCTTCTCGGGGAAATACTCGTTGGTGGCTGGCAGGATGTGGGCAATGAAAGGGCTGTCCTGAATGTCTTTGTCGTCGCAAATCACGTGGGCGGCGTACTCGCCCGGCTCAGTGGGCCAGTACCGCACGTCGCACGAACCGTCTCTTTTGTCGTCGCACTCGATCTTGGCCTGCGATGGAGAACCCTGCGGGGTGGGTGGGGTGAGGGGAGCAAAGAATTAGGAAAGAGCGGGGAAGGGAGGGGTCACTCTTGAGGTCAGACCGGCGGTGGGCTCCGACAGCTTCGGACTGGTTCGGCTGAACTGATAGCAGTTTGGCGGCCTGCCACGCCCCCGAACCGGTTCTCCCGGCGTGTTCCTTGCTTCTGCGCATGTGCAGAGCAATTTTTGGAGGCGGGAGCATGGAAGTTCCTGGGCAGGCAGGCGGCCTTGGGAGGCAGGCAGCCTTGTAATGCAAGTGGCCTTGGAAGGCAGGCAGCTTTGTATTAGGCAGATATTCTTAGGCAACAGTATCTATTTATTGCAACAATACCGTTTGTAACAGTAGCAAACAGTAGACCGGACAGTCTCTAAAGTTGTGTCTGGTAGATCTTCTCGGCAGAGAGGCAGGCAGACAGGCAGCTTCAGCCATGGTTGAGCCAATGCGATTCGTAGCTCTTCCCTGAGCAGAGGCGACGGCTCCAGCCAAGGTTAAGCATAGGTTTCCCGTCCCAAGTCATCCAAGAGGAAGGCTGAAGAGGGGAGCTGGCGTTGGCCTGAAGACGAGGCGGGGATCGAGGCCTTCTTCTCCTTCCCACCTGCCGGCTCTATCCTGTTCCTTGAGGCCGTGTTTCTGCAAAAGGTCCTTCCCACCTGCTGGCTCTGTCTTTTTGGTTTATGCCGTGTTTCTGCAAAAGGTCCTTCCCACCTGCTGGCTCTGTCTTGTTGGTTGACGCCGTGTTTCTGCAAAAGGTCCTTCCCACCTGCCGGCTCTGTCTTGTTGGTTGACGCCGTGTTTCTACAAAAGGTCCTTCCCACCTGCTGGCTCTACTTGACTTACTTGACTTAAGTCTTTAGCGTCGGTACGGCATCACCAATCCCTTCGCTGTCGAGTCGCATGCATCCCGAATCAACGGGATCCATGATTCTAGGCTGAGTACTACTTGAGCTCGCCGGGCCCAAGAGTCGACAGAGCCCCTTCTGTTGGAAAACGGTGGGCACCTCGAGAAGGCAGGGGTTGTCTTGATAATGAGAGGCTATATTTTACGCGTCAATTATCCTTTGCCCACCACCTGCCGGCTCTCAAGGCTTCCACCCATCCCCAGCTGACCTGAGCATAGATCTTGAGGGCTGCTTTCCCAGCCCCTCGGGCATCGATGGTGAATTCAGCCGGTTTGTTCACGATGCAGCCCACCGGCTCCAACCCGGGACCGAATGCTTTGACCTGCAAGGTGGGGGGGGGATTGAGACCAGTCTCAGCCCAGCAGCCCAACGCCTGGACCCCCATCCCCACCCACCCCCCTCTGACGGAGACCTGGCGGGCGAGGAGAGGCTCACCTTCTCGGGGAAATACTCGTTGGTGGCTGGCAGGATGTGGGCAATGAAAGGGCTGTCCTGAATGTCTTTGTCGTTGCAAATCACGTGGGCGGTGTACTCGCCCGGCTCAGTGGGCCAGTACCGCACGTCGCACGAACCGTCTCCTTTGTCGTCGCACTCGATCTTGGCCTGCGATGGAGAACCCTGCGGGGTGGGTGGGGTGAGGGGAGCAAAGAATTAGGAAAGAGCGGGGAAGGGAGGGGTCACTCTTGAGGTCAGACCGGCGGTGGGCTCCGACAGCTTCGGACTGGTTCGGCTGAACTGATAGCAGTTTGGCGGCCTGCCACACCCCCGAACCGGTTCTCCCAGCGTGTTCTTTGCTTCTGCGCATGTGCAGAGCATTTTTTATTCCTTTGCGCATGTGTGCGCAACATGCATCAAGTATGCGCATTGCGCCCACGAGCAAACCGGCAGTAGTGACTGCCGTAACCCACCCCTGGGTTAGACCTGGACATTTTTAGGGCCCCCACCCACCCACCACCTCCCCAAGGGCATTTCTCTGTTGCCACACCCAGGACTAACAGAAGTCCTCCAAGCCACCCCAGGGCTCCCGTCTGTCCCCACAACACTTACCAAGATCTGTACGGTGAGCAAGCCTTCACCAGCGTCTCGGGCGTCGATGGTGAACTCCACTGGGAGACTGGCAGGGATGCCCGAAGCATTGAGACCTGGACCGCTGGCCCGGACTTTGCTGGCATCATGAGCAGGAAGGACCCGGATCTTAAAGGGGCTGAAAGAGGTAGAATCTGTGAGATCAGAGAGGATCTGGCTGGGCCTCTCCTCTCCCCCCACCCCCACAGCCAAGAACCCTTCAAGTGGGGAGGGGACATAGTCATGGTGTAAGGTCCGTCTGTAGCTGGTGTGTATTTCACAGCATGTGTGCCATCTCCCCCTTCTCCCCCTCCCATAATCCCTGCTGAACCAACGCTCCCCACACTCAAAGCACCATACCTGAAGGTCCCAGCACCTTCACCTCCAGGGGGGCCAGGCCAGCCTTGCTGCAATCGACGGTGAAGGTCTGGGGGACCCTGGCTCTTACGCCGGCCCCCAACCCGGGCCCCGAGCATTTGACTTTGCTGGGGTCAACCACGTCTTTGACAGGAACACGGAAGGGGCTCCCTGGGAAGAGAGATCCACGGTGAGTTCCCAGCAGATCATCCTTTGTGTTCTGACCCAACTCCCCAAACACGACAAGACGTTCATTAGATGCGCCGGCAGCCCCGGCAAAAAGTTTCTCTCTCACCGCAGGCTAACAAGTCCCTCCGGCAGGGAGAGGAATAGTTGTCTGCCACATTTATTCATGTCCGCCCCCTGCCTTTCATCCCCAGAGCTCTGATAGGCCTTCGCTAGCAGCGGTGGCTCTTCCGTCCCAAGGACCGGCCCATAGATTTCCACTGCTCTCCTCTCCTCTGCCTTCTGTTAATCCGTGCGTCAGGCACTGGACCCAGCTCTTCCTCCTCTTCCTCATCAGCCACCTCCAGGCCTGGAGGCTGTTGACTCTCCATCTGAGGGCTGACGGACAGCCAAGGCACCATGTATTTTCCGGGCACTTTGGGGTAATATTCGCACTCGTAAACCCCGTCACCGACATCTCGCACCTTCACTGGCTCCTCTGTTCCTTCTGGGGCGAAAAGCACAAGAACTTCGTTAAAGCTTCCCTCCGTGCAAACGAGCGAGCCTTCGCATTCCTTTGGAAGCATCGCTAAGTAAGGAAAGGGGGGGGGGGAGAGGATCAACCTTCAGTGTCTTCGTAGCAACTTATGAAAGCAGCCGTAGCTTTTGGGGGGGGGGGGTTTACAATAATTTGGCTACAGGAAGTCCTTGACTTGTGACCGTAGTGACGGTTCGAAGTGACAACGGCACTGGAAAAACAGGGAGTTAGGACCGTTTTTCACACTTAACGACCATTGCAGTCTCCCCGCAGTCACGTGATTTGCATTCGGGTCCTCGGCAACGGACTCATATTTATGGCGGTGGCAGTGTCCCGGGGGGGGGGGGGGAGGGTGTCACGCGAACCCCTTTTACGACCTCCTGACAAGCGAAGTCCACGGGAGAGCCAGATTCTCTTAACGCCCGGGGCCTGGAGGTGTGTATTTCACTGTGAAAGTGTCGTTGTCATTCTTGATGATGTCAAAATCGATGTCGGCTTCTTTTTCCCCCCAGTCTCGCATGCTGTTACCAACGTCTGGCTACTTTGCTGTGTGCGTTTTTTCCTTGCTTCCCTGGCCTGGCTATGTGCAAATTCGCAGTGATACAGTTCTACTCTGGGTTGTGCTTCAGCCCCAGTGAACACGCCTGAACCAAATCAGAACTGCTCCACCTGTGAACTAATAGTCAGGAGGTGCGTGTTTAGAGATTGGCTCCTGGATTTGCGGCTCATCTGACTCCCACGGTCATCGGTGAGGTTCCCCCCCCCCCCCCGCCCCCGATTGGTAAATCGTTTTTTTCCTGCCGATGGCTGCAAACTGAACTGGAATAATAGCAGCCAGGAGGTGCTTGTTTAGAGGTTGGCTCTTGGATTTGCAGCAAACGTTGAGCGCTGGGACTTTACAGAGGAAAGTTGGCGCAATAAAGAGGAGTCAATCCTTTGTTCTGTTTGTGCCCAGCACCAAGTCACCATAGTGTCCCTGGCCAAAGCTCAGAAGTAAATCCAACCTCTTCAACAGTCAAGGTGTCCTATTCCGGCCATGTGTTCACACACACACAAGTTTACTTGGAAAGGTTTTCCAAGGCAATTACTTGGCAAGGTGTCAGGAATAAGATATTCCCCCTAATGAATTGAACTAATTGTCTCCTGCAAAATCCCTTCCTCTTTTGCTCCTCTTTATTTCCTTTGGGAGGGGCCATTCACCGTCCACCTGTGCCTTTACTCCCGAGTCGGCCCTTGTTCCTCAGCTGTTCCATTCTGCCAGCTCTGTGCATGCACACATCTGGAACAGGCTCCAGGTGTTCTTCTGCCCCACTGATCTCTGACTCCGAAGGCAGTTGATAACTGTCGGATGGCCCGTGTTCCTCCCCAACCTCCTCACTGTTCAATTTCATTTCATTTTCATTTTATTAAATTTGTATGCCGCCCTATTCCCGGGAGACTCAAATCTGCCGCCAGATCTTCTGGCCGGCACCAACAACCGGAAGCTGGCAAAACTCTTGAAACATTCTTGATTGGTTTTGTCCGACATTAAGTCAGAAAACAATCGGTCCAATTTGCTCATCTTTTGAGAGAAGTTTCCGTACCAGAATCCTCAATCCCTCCAGACAGCTTCTAATGCATTACCTTCCCTGAGAAGTGAAGGATACATTCAGAGATGTATCTGGCTTGAAAGTAGCCCATGTTGAGCCTGTGCCATGGTCAAATGTAAGCGGTTGACCATGGGAATATTTTATAGCCTACTCCGGGTGTTTTGGGTGTGTGTGCTCAACCCCAGGTGAACGTAAGAAGCAAGTGGGTTTTTCAGCACTCAAACCCTTGGTCGTGAAGGGGAATAATAATAGAATAGGTAGAGTGACTGGAACATAATAATAACTTGTTGTTTTGCTTCTGCAAGGATTGCTTTATTGGATTTTTCCTATTAAATAAGGGCCTTGAGAATGGAGGAGAGTTGACTAATCTTGTTTTCCAAGCCTGTTACCTGTGTTGTTAATCACCCAGCCCCTTAATTCCTTGCTGCACTTCCAAAGGAAGGGATGGCCAGAATTGGCGATCGAACTGATGACTGAAGGTATAAAAGAACCGCCATACATTCCCCAAGGTGTGGCTTGGGTGGGTTTCAAGGGTTTTTACAGCCGGTTCTGGGCGTGGCTTGATGGGCGCGGCTCATTGTCATGTGACTGGGTTGGCAGAGCTGGTTGGTCATATCACTGGGGGTGCATGGCCAACTTGACATCACTCAAGTCAAAGGGCCTATCCTCGCCTCAAAGACCTCAACAAGGTACAATTTCTCTATTTTCTACTTCTGAACATCCCCTAGAAGCAATAAGTAGACTGAAACTAGGCAAAATTGGTTCATTTTGGGGGGCACATTTCCACCCATTTTGTTGGCTTCCTTTCACCTCACTTCTAGAAGCAATAAGCAGACCAAAACCTGAAGGGCAAGCAGCCTTTGGCAGAGGCAGGAGGAGGCAGTGGATGTACGTTGCAAAGGCGAGACAGGGCAAGTGTCCAAGCAGGCGGACCGCTTTGGGGGCGTGGCCAGCCTCCCACCCTCTGGAAGGCTGAAAATCAGCTGACCAGCTGGAGCGGACATAGGCCAATGCCCAATGTTCCAGGCAGTACGGCTGTACTGATGATATCTGGGAGCAGCGGCCACCGTACCGGAACAGTGGCTCGTTTGGCCCACCCGCCTGCCCTCGTTCCTTACCGGTTTTTGACGGAAACGGGCCAATTGCACATGCGTGCACAGGGTGCAGCACCTGTGCAACCTCTGCCAAGCAGCTGGGTGTCGCAGGGTGGTGGTGTACATGCTCGACAACACCTGGCCCCGTGCACAGCGTACTGGCTGCGACAGGATCCGGAACCCACTACTGGACTTTTGGGAGGGGTCTCTTAATTTCTTTTATTCTATCTATATGCCCTGTGAGGGACCTTAGCTCACTTTGCAACTACCCTGCTATCGCCTCTTTTCAATAAAAGGTTCCTTTTGAAATACCAAGTTTCATGAGTCGTCATTTTCTTGATTTAAAGGGTAGAGGCTGGTCCTTATAGGGCCAGTATTACAGCCAGTAAACTATAATATTCTGAGACTTCCTTGTCCCTTAACTCCAATGTGAGTTCATCCATCTCTGCGCAATCAAAAATCTTTTGGATTATCAATCAGTCTGTTAGCGTGGTATCACTTTTGCAACATTGTGCGAGTGCTATTCTCGCTGGTGTAATTACGTGCAAAATTATATATATTTTTTTTCTCTTCCGTATAGTTTCCCTTAATACTCCCCAGAAGAAACAATTCTGCTTTGAGATCTATTGGGTACTTGTAATTTCCTGTAACCATCATTGTATTTTAGTCCAATATTTTTTAACCCTCTGTGCATAACCACCATGTATGAAAGAAGGCACCCCTCGCCTGTTTACATTTCCAACAGTTTGGATTTAAGTTCGGATACATTTTTTTTTTTTTTTTTTGGCCAATCTCGTGGGGGCTAAATGCCATCGATAAAACATTTTGTATTGGTTTTCTTTATACGCGACAGATTTTGTTATTGTGTATTAATTCCAAATTCTTTCCCAACCTTCCAGCTGAATATTGTGACCAAAAATCCTTTTATTTCCTCTGCCATGCCATGGAAACCTTTTATTATTATTATACAATTGTATCACAGCGGCCAGTTGTTTCGCCGGATTTGGCATTGGTTACTAGTCGGGCCCCACCCAGGGGCCTAGGACGTCGTAACGTATTTTCGTAATATGCGTGCAGGTCCAAGCAGTGCGGCTTTTTGCATTTGACTGATGGTGATTTCGTCAATTTTTAACTGTTTTAAATGTAATTCCAGTGCTTTTGGAATAGCACCCAGTGTGCCAATTACCACTGGAATTACCACTGCTGGTTTGTGCCATAGTCGTTGAATTTCGATTTTTAAGTCCTGGTATCTTGCGATTTTTTCATGTTGCTTCTCGGCGACCCTGCTATCACCTGGTATTGCAATGTCTATGATTGTGACCTTATTTTTCTCAACCAGTGTGATGTCTGGTGTATTATGCGCCAGTATTTTGTCGGTTTGTATACGGAAATCCCACAAGATCTTGACCATCTGATTTTCTGTGACTTTTTCAGGCTGATGTTCCCACCAGTTTGTTGCTGTTTTAATATTATAATTTTTGCACAAATTCCAATGGATCATTTGTGCTACTGAATTGTGCCGCAATTTATAATCAGTCTGTGCGATTTTTTTTTACAGCAGCTGAGGATGTGATCCACAGTTTCATCAGCTTCTTTGCAAAGTCTGCATTTGGCATCATCAGAGGATTTTTCGATTTTGGCCTTAATGGCATTTGTGCGGATAGCTTGTTCTTGCGCAGCCAGGATTAGTGACTCTGTTTCTTTCTTTAATGCACCTGTTGTTAACCATAACCAAGTTTGTTCACTGTCCACTTTATCTTTTATTTTAATATTATTATTATTATTATTATTGATAACCCGGCATTGCCCCAGTATTGATTTATCCTAATCCTGTATTAGACAGGAAAAGCCCTGATTTTAGTTAGTTTTAAGTTAGTTACAAATGTTTTCCCCAATCCCGCCAGAAGCGTCAAGGGGAGTGATACCATCTGGTTGCTTTGCTAGCTGATGCACGATCCATTTGGTATGCTTTTTTTCTGATCTCGATTTTGAAGTGGCTTCTTGTCCGCGATATTTGCACTAAGCTGTTGGATGTTGTAGTTCTTTTATGTAATCTGTGTGAAGTATGTTGTGCTGTTTCTTGTTAGTGGTGCATGCCAGCAGAGGTTGCAATAATGTTTATTGATCTCATGGTCATACATTTGTCCTGAAAAATAAATCAAAAGCCTTGTCGAAAATGTCCGCACCAAGCTAATGTTGGATTTCCCCCACTTACTAGAGGGAGCCCTCTTGTGGAGTACTGTGGAAGCCTTTACCATGGCAAGTCCCCTGTGCTGTACGGTAGAAGCCATTTCGAGGCACAACAGGCTGTATCTTAACAGAACACACCCCGAGAGGTGTTAGGAGTGTCTTACTCCCACAGTTATTAGTTTCCAGAGTGTTAAGTCAGCTGTGTACTAAATTTGATTGAAATTGCGTTCCAGATTTATGCTGGAACACACACATACACAGCCATTTAATATATATATAGATTTATCAACTCTTCAGCCATTACTTTGTAAACCCATTTTTCATCTCCCCTTTTCTCCCCTTGTCTTTTCTCCAATTTTGGTCAGATCTATAGTTTTCCCTCTAGGGCTCTCATCCCCAATATTTAGATGATGATGGTTATCCATTCAGTCGGGCCTAACTCTGGGCTAGGCGGAGTCTTCTGCACTGCGTCTTTGAGTTTTTGCTCTACATAAAGTCCGCTTCAATGTATTTGGTTTATTGTATTTGGTTTATTTGTATGCCGCCCTTCTCCAGGAGGGACTCAGGGCGGCGAACAACTCAGGGGGGAAATGATATCCAGCCACCATGTTCTTTGGCATCCTGGTTTCCTTTTACCGCTAACACTACCAAACCTAATTGCTTTCTCCAGTGAATTACCCCCCGTGGCAGATTTGCCAAAATGAGTAAGATGCAGTTTTCTAATGTTCCAGTGACACATCTGATGCTATGTGCTTCAATACTTTAATCAACGTTGCTGTCCAATGAAAAAGGGAGGCTTCTTCAGCACCATAGCTCAAAAGTCTATTTTCTTCCTGCCCCAACTTTCACAGTGTACCTCAGAGTTGTTCCTTAAATGCTCACAAAATGTATTTCTGCACAACAGCTTCAGTTGCCAACTCAAGTTTTTGATTGGAAACTGGGCCCAGAAAAGCATTCTCAAATTTTTTTCTCTCATTGGCATATTTGATCCAAAAGATAAATGTAGTTTTTTTAAAATAGTTTTTTATTAAACATTATTACCTTTAAAAACAGAAAGAAAAATACAAGAAAAGAGAAAACATACATAGTAATATAAAGTAAATATACAGCCTTTTGTATCGGCATTCATTAGTTATACATTTTTTTTAAAGCGTAAAACATACAGATACAAATACAATTTTAAACATAACACCACCACCACCACTACCCCCCGTGGTGACAGTCATTCACAGCCCAACTTTTTTCTTTCCTTCCTCATTGTTAGGTCTCTAAGCCACATCTTCTCATTACAAAGTTCAGGGATCTATTACAATACCCATGTTCACTTTTAACTTTCCCCATTTTAAGTCCCTGCTGTTCTCCTTGTCGCCCACATATGCCATAGGTTCCAGCTAAGATAATGTTCCGTTTCTCCTTTGCCCCTCAGCCAACCCGTCATTCTGTCCATTTCTGCACATGAGATAAACGTAGTTTTTAAGGATGTTCATTCACTGTGAATGTGGTTGTTTATCTCCTATTTGCTGCAGGAGTTTTCCTGGGTGTTATCATGTTTGTCTGTAGATCATTTGGCCTCTTGTTTGACTTGATCTGTCTCTGGCCCGGTGACTGGCATCTTTTATTAAATCAAATTATACAGCCATCCAAGTTCTTGCAGAGGTAAAACTCCGGATGGCTAAAGTTTCATAACTATAGGTGAACCTAATGGGGGAAGCGAATGCAATCCTTGTCGCCGTTATTATGTAGAACATCAAGTATTTCAATCTCCTATTGTGTTTTGCCCTAATTATCCCCAGGAGAAACATTTCCGGTTTGAATTCTATTTGACATTTAGTTAAATCCCGCAGCCAACTCCGTATAATCAGCCAATATCTTTCCGCTTTGGAACATGAGTGCAGGAGGCTAATTTTATCCCTTTCTTCATGTCTGACTCTTGTTGATTCTATGGGATAAGTTTGTCCACGTCTTCCGATCTTAACACTACTTATTTGCATGGGTTGCTGCTCTGACTGGTGTCAGCCAGTTGATGGTGTCTACCCATCGTGTTCTTTTTCGGCCTGGCTTCCTTTTAGCGCTAATTCTTCCAAAGATAATTGGTTTCTTCAGTGGATTTCCCAGCATAGTGTGGCCAAAATGAGTGAGGTGGCAATTGGGGGGACTACTCCCCCTTCCCCGCCTTCAAATGACACGTCGGGGGTTACGTGCGCCAGTATTTGCTTTATTTTAATCACCTTTGCTGTCCAGGGAAATGCAGGAGCAGGTTTCATGGCTCAGAACGAGCCGGTTCTCTTCCTGTCCCGTCCTTTCTTAAGGTCCAACTTTCACAAGCTAGCTGCAGAGAGACGTGTTCATTAAATGCTCACAAATGTATTTTCCAACACAATTTTTTTTACCCGGAAACTGGGCCGGGAAAAAAAAGTTTTTCTAACTTTCTCTCATTTACACATTTGACGCACAAGTGAAATACAGCTTTCAGTGGCATTATTTTGTCTCTCACTGTGAATCTGTTGGTAGCTTTTCAACTGAAAAGTAAATTCATTAAGTCCACTGAATATGTCGGCGAGGTAAGCACATCACATGAGCTGCTTCTCGTGTAAAAGTTTTGAATTGAGTAATTTTGAGTAATTGAGTAATTTATTTATATGCCGCCCTTTTCCCTGGGGGGACTCAGGGCGGCTTACAACTCGAAAAGGGGGGGAAACAAACAATTAACACATAAGACAATACATCATTAAAAGCACGACATTCATACTATTCGGGTGGGTTACAGTCTTTAACCCCAGGCCTGACGGGATAGCCAGATTTTAAGGGCTGTGCGGAAAGCCTGAAGGGTGGTGAGGGTTCGAATCTCCACGGGGAGATCGTTCCAGAGGGTCGGAGCTGCCACCGAGAAGGCTCTCCTCCGCGTAGTTGCCAGTCGGCATTGACTGGCAGATGGAACTCGGAGGAGGCCTAATCTATGGGATCTAATTGGTCGCGTGGAGGTGATTGGCAGTAGGCGGTCTCTCAAGTACCCAGATCCACTACCATGAAGGGCTTTATGGGTGACAAGTAGCACCTTGAAGCGTATCCGGAGATCGACAGGTAGCCAGTGCAGCTCGCGGAGGATAGGTGTTATGTGGGTGAAGCGAGGTGCACCCACAATCGCTCGCACGGCCGCATTGTTTTATCCTACCTTATTTTTTCTATTCACAGATTTGAATGGATATCAGTCCAGCTTCCCTTACTGACTTTTCTTTTTAGAAGCCGCCTAGAAAGGCGATCGCGTGACTCCCGGATACTACAACCCTCATAAATACAGGCCAATGACCAAAGCGCCTGGAATTTTGATCCCGTGACTGTAGGGATGTTGTAACGGTCGTAAGTTTGAGGACTGGTCATGAGTGGCTTCAAACGATCGCTACTTGAATTGTTGTAAGTAGAGGAGTATTAGGCAAAGCAATGTGCCCACTTCCTGTTTGCCCTACCCGATTTAACCCCCCCTTCCTTACCTGCGGTGTAGATGTCGAAGTAAGTGGGTTTGTTGGCCACATTTCCCACGGGCTCCAGGCCCGGTCCACGGGCTGACACCTTGCTGGCGTCCCCGAGCGCCATGCCCACGTTGACTTCAAGGGGGCTCCGGTCAATATTTTGACCAGCAAAAAGGACAGTGACCTGGAAGAGCAGAGGGGAAAAATCGGGAGAAACTCAGCAAAGAGAGAGAAACTGACTTTCCCCCCCCAAAATAAGACCCCATTGGAGGCCAACCCTACCTGGGACAAACTCTGGGCACTGGGGGGAAGTGGGTGGGGGGTGGCCTACCTCCTCCGTGTGTCCCTCGGGGTCTTCGATGTAGACCAGCACTTCTCCCAAGCCTGCCTCGACAGTCTCCACTGTGAAATGGGCTGATTTCAGCACCGTGTTTCCGTGGGGTTCGATACCTGGGGAAGAAGGTGAGACAGCTTTTGATTGATTGATTGATTGATTGATTGATTGAGAGTTTATTTATATGCCGCCCTTTTCCCTGGGGGGACTCAGGGCGGCTTACAACTCGAAAAGGGGGGGAAACAAACAATTAACACATAAGACAATACATCATTAAAAGCACAACATTCATACTATTCGGGTGGGTTACAGTCTTTAACCCCAGGCCTGACGGGATAGCCAGATTTTAAGGGCTGTGCGGAAAGTCTGAAGGGTGGTGAGGGTTCGAATCTCCACGGGGAGATCGTTCCAGAGGGTCGGAGCTGCCACCGAGAAGGCTCTCCTCCGCGTAGTTGCCAGTCGGCATTGACCGGCAGATGGAACTCGGAGGAGGCCTAATCTATGGGATCTAATTGGTCGCGTGGAGGTGATTGGCAGTAGGCGGTCTCTCAAGTACCCAGATCCACTACCATGAAGGGCTTTATGGGTGACAAGTAGCACCTTGAAGCGTATCCGGAGATCGTCAGGCAGCCAGTGCAGCTCGCGGAGGATAGGTGTTATGTGGGTGAAGCGAGGTGCACCCACAATCGCTCGCGCGGCCGCATTGTTTGTTTCTGCGGCCCTCAAAATGGTTCAGGACCTTCAATTAACTCTTTGGCTTGTTCCTGAGTTTGCGAGCGGGGCCAGCAGCAATGTTCCCTCTAATGTTTTTTCCGTGTGAGCGGAAAAGTATAGTGTTTGAGCAGCACATTTTCATACCTGAGCACCTGGATTTTTTCCATAGATGTCACCCAAGACAATGAACTTAGTATTATTTGAAACTCAATTCTACCATGTAAATATCCATTAAGTAAAGAAATCTCCCTATACAGGTAGTCCTCAATCTACGACCATAATTGAGCCCAAAGTGTCTGTTGCTAAGGGAGACATTTGTTAAGTGAGTTTTGCCCCATTTTGCATCCTTTCTTGCTACAGTTAAGTGAATCACTGCGGTTAAATCAGTAATCTGGTTGTTAAGTCAGTCTGACTTTCCTACTGACTTTCCTTGGCAGATGGTTGCAAAAGGACACTGCAACCATTATAAATATGAGGCAGTTGCCAAAGACCCAAATTTTGATCCTATGACCATGGGGATGCTGCAATGATCATGTGTGAAGAACAGCTGTCATTCACTTTTTTCAGTGCTGATGTAGCTTTAGTCATTAAGTGAACTGTTGTAAGTTGAGGACTATACTTTCCCCCTTACTATCCAATAGTCTGCAGTGATATTAGCAAGTTATGAATAAATTACCAACATTTCATTTATTAAGATTTATAGGCCGGGCTTCGGGGGGAGGAGCCTGCCGCCGTCGGGAGCTCAACGAAGCTCCTGTCAGGATTCTGGTTCGTATATCTTATAAGATCTATAGATATCTCCCCTTTCTGGCAGAAAGGGGCAGGGAGAAGGTCAGTCGTTAGGATCTCTTTGTAATTCATAGCTTTTTTTTGCTGTGAATGGAGAAGAGGTTCAACATTAGCTGAGCCTTTACTCCGGCCAGTTTTCCGCGCTGCCTTTTTTGCAGCCCTAGGCAGATTGCCCCCCCCCCAGGACAAAGCTAAGCTATTTAAAAGTCAATCCGGGCGGGGACCATTCCTGAGGAATTTCTTCTATTACTATCTAAAATACCAGCTTCAATTTCGCAAAAGGCTCCCTTTCTTTTTTAGCTGCGTCACAAGATGGCGATCTCGTAGCTTTTGTGTTTGATGTGACGTACTTAGTCAGCCCTACCCTCCTGAAGGCTTCTCCGTACTAATTGCTAAAAGATTAACTGAGGGGAGCAGAGACTTTGATTTTTGGCTCGCTTGATTGCTTGTCTTTTATTTTTACTCTGGAATGGCTCCCAAATCTAAACAGAAGCGCTTCCTTAATAACATATCTCCAAAAACTGCTATGAAGCCGCTACCCTTGCCTCCTACACCCTCCACGGGAGATTTGTTAACACAAGAATTTCTTCTCAAAACGCTTAATGATTTCAGACAGGAAATTAATCAACTGATATCGGATTTATATGATCAATTTGATGCTAAAATTGCTCAGGCAAAGAAGGATATGATCGGAGTAATGACAGTCATGACAGATTATATTGCTGAAACGGAGGACAAATTGGAACTTTTGGAAGAAACTAATCTTAATTTGATATCCAAAATTCAAACGTTACAACAGGAAATTGAAAATGCTCAAAAACAACTTGTCATGATAAATTATAATAAGACTGCCTTTGCAATTAGAGTTAGAGGATTGCGTGAAAACCAACAGGAGAATTTGAAACAGATCTTCTTTGAGGCTATCAGCCGCTTGGTGGGAAGTCCGGGATTTAACTTTGATTGGCAGATTCAAAGAATTTACCGCCAGAATTCGTGGGTAGCAAAACAGCGACAGCTTCCGAGGGACATAATTATATACTTTACCACAAGGGAATCCAGAAATGAGATAATACAGAGGCTTTACAGCAAGAGGTTGAGAATTGATGGACAGGACTTGATTGTTTTTAAAGAGATACCATCTCAAATATTAAGAACAAGGAGAGAGTACGCTTTCTTAACCGAAGAACTCAGAAATTCTCAGATTCCATACAAATGGGAAGTCCCAGCTGGTATTACAGTTACATTTGGCAACCAAAAACACCGCATTAATTCTGTCTGTGAAGCCCGAGAATTTTACTACGAGACCCTGAAGGCGGGACTTCCTGATTCATCCGGACCTGGAGAGAGACAAGGAGAAGGAGAAGACAAACAGCGAGACACGTGGCTACAAGGCGGAGGGTGTTGCTTTCCTCTTCCGGAAGGGCAGAAGACTAAAGAATAAAGACTTAGCGATGTTCTTAAAGCTTTATGATTTCCGTCTGGGATAAAATGGGAAAGTTGTATATCGATGATGAGACATGGAGACTGAAAGAAGCGTTGCTGATTGTGGACACATATTGTATATAAGATTTGTCTGAACTCTAACTCAAATTGCACATGAATTATTTTCCTAGGCGAGGAGAGCGGAGATTGCGATCTTTTTGAGTTGTGGTCTGGGACGAACGGAGTTGGGAGGCGCGTGGGAGAGGGAAGGGTAGCGAAAGCTTAATTAGACTACCTGGGGCTAGAATGCAAGCTGATGTTTGTTTGAGTTGCTATTTCAATATAAGGTCAAGAAAGATTGGTCGGAGAGTCTTCAGGAAAGTGGAGTAAATATGGGAGGAGCAATGGATGCGGATAAAATATATATGTGGATATGGATAAAGGCAGGGTGGAAGGTAAAAAAATTTACATGTGGAGGTGGGTAAGGATAGAAAGGGAGGTGTTGGAAATGAAAAATGAAAGAAGTACTTGAGTTTAATGGTTTTATAGAAAGGTTTGGATATTCGGATAAAAAAGAGATAAATTAAAGGTCTGAATAGATAGACAAAGCAATGAGACTTTTAGTTGGGGAATCCTAATTGATCAACTTACCTGGCTCTAATACAGTTTGAAACCCTGCAAGTAGTAAAATAACCGAAATTTGGAATGAGCTACATTGTTTAAGATTTACAGATAATGGGAAGCTGTGTTAACGTAGTGGGTTTATTGACCCTTCTTGTTTCTCCTTTCTTTTTGTGTGTGTGTGTGTTTTTTTTTTTATTTTGTATTTTTTACTATTCTCTTTTTTTTTCTTTGGCTTTACTTTTATTTTATTTTTTTAATTTTAAAGTTAGCTGGCCTTATTATACTCAAATGCTTGTTAAAGAATTATGCCGGGTATGGGACCTGCGAAGCCGTAAGGGGGTTAGGGAGGGGGGATTATAGGGGGGAGGGGGGAGGGTGGAATTACAGTTTCAATTCTTAGAACAATAAGAATTCACTTGTATACTGCGGCTCGTTTTCCTTTTTTCTTTTTTTCTTTTTCTCCTTTATTTTTGAACTGAAATGTATGGATACACCAAAGCGAGGAGAAGAGGGAAAGAGGAGGGAGAAGTAAAGAGGGAGTGAGAGGGAATGTAAGGAGGGTGAGATGGAGGGAGGGGGAGATGTCTGAGGGGGAAGGGAAGTAGAAGAGGGGAATGCTGGAGGGGTGAAATGAAAGTTGGAGGGGGAGAAGAGAGGGTGTATGGGGGAATGAAGTGTCATGTTGGGTTTTTTTTTTCTCTTTTTTTTTTTATGCACAGTATATAAGTGATTGTATAAAATGAAAATGAAAATGAAATAAATAAAATGTATTAAAAAAAGATTTATAGGCCGCCCTTTTCCCTGAGGGGACTCAGGGCGGCTTACAATCACGAGGGAGGGGAGTGCAGTATCAAAAACAAAACAAAATGTGAACAAAGAAAAATAGTAAAACACAACTTTCGTTCAGCAATCAACACTCGGGCGGGTGAATTGGGAACCTATCCCCAGGCCTGCTGGGAGAGCCAGATCTTGAGGGCTGCGCGGAAGGTCTGGATGGTGGTGAGGGTACGGATCTCAACGGGGAGATCATTCCACAGGGTCGGAGCTGCAACAGAAAAGGCTCTCCTCCGTGTAGTCGCCAGTCGGCATTGACTGGCAGATGGAATTCGGAGGAGGCCCAGTCTGTGTGATCTAATTGGTCGAAGGGAGGTAATCGGCAGAAGGCGGTCTCTCAAGTACCCAGATCCACTACCATGGAGTGCTTTAAAGGTGGTCATCAGTACCCTGAAGCGCACCCGGAGACCGACAGGTAGCCAGTGCAGCTCGCGGAGGACGGGTGTAACGTGGGCGAACCGCGGTGCGCCCACTATCACTCGCGCGGCTGCATTCTGGACTAACTGTAGTCGCAGGATGCACTTCAAGGGCAACCCCATGTAGAGCCCATTGCAGTATTCCAGCCTAGAGATCACAAGGGCTCGAGTGACTGTTGCGAGAGCTTCCCGGTCTAGGTAGGGCCGCAACTGGCGGACCAGGCGAACCTGGGCAAATGCCCCCCTGGTCACAGCTGACAGCTGATGGTCAAAAGTCAGCTGTGGGTCCAGGAGGACTCCTAAGTTGCGGACCCTATCTGAGGGGTATAAAATTTGACCCCCCAGCCTAAGTGTTGGTACATTAGCCAAATTGTTGGGAGGGAAGCACAACAGCCACTCGGTCTTGTCCGGGTTGAGTACCAGTTTGTTAGCGCTCATCCAGTTCTTAACGGCCTCAAGACCCTGGTTCATCACGTCCACCGCTTCATTGAGTTGGCACGGGGCGGACAGATACAGTTGCGTATCGTCCGCATATTGGTGGTATTTTATCCCGTGCCTCCGAATGATCTCGCCCAGCGGTTTCATGTATATGTTAAATAGTAGGGGGGATAGGACCGAACCCTGCGGCACCCCACATGTTAGGGGCCTCAGGGACGATCTCTGCCCCCCGACCAACACCGACTGCGACCTGTCCGAGAGGTAGGAGGAGAACCACTGCAAAACAGTGCCTCCCACTCCCACCTCCCGCAGTCGTCGCAGAAGGATACCATGGTCGATGGTATCGAAAGCCGCTGAGAGGTCAAGGAGAACCAGGATGGACGCATAGCCTCCATCTCTGGCCCTCCAGAGATCATCGGTCAATGCGACCAAAGCGGTTTCTGTGCTGTAACCAGGTCTGAAGCCAGACTGGAAGGGGTCAAGATAACTAGCTTCCTCCAAGGCCCGTTGAAGCTGGAAGGCCACCACCTTCTCAACAACCTTCCCGATAAAGGGGAGGTTGGAGACAGGACGAAAGTTGTTTAAAATGGCTGGATCCAAGGATGGTTTCTTCAGGAGGGGTCTCACCACCGCCGTTTTAAGTACGGCGGGGAAGTGCCCCTCCCGAAGGGAGGCGGTCACGACCGCCTGGATCCAGCCATGTGTCACCTCCCTGCTGTTGGCAACCAGCCAGGAGGGACACGGGTCCAGAATACAGGTGGAGGCACTTACAGCTCGAATGGCCCTGTCCACGTCCCCAGAGGCAACATCCTGGAACTCAACCCAGAGATGATTTGCCAAGTAATCCTCCTGTGTCTCGGCTGGATCTACTGCGGTGGAGTCCAAGTCCGACCGAAACCGAGCTACTTTGTCCGCCAAGAATTGAGCGTAGTCCTCAGCCCTACCCTGCAAGGGGTCTCCCGCGTCCCTCCTGTTAAGGAGGGAGCGGGTTATCCTAAACAGGGCGGCTGGGCGTGACTCGGCGGACGCAACCAAGGCAGAAATGTATGATCTTTTGGCAGTTCTTAATGCCCGGACATAGTCCTTGGTGCAGGTAGACAGAAGTGCTCGGTTCGCCTCGGACTTATCGGACCTCCACAGGTGCTCTAGGCATCTCCTCCGGCGTTTCTTCTCCCAGAGCTCCTCGGTGAACCAAGGAGGCCTCCGGGATCCACTGACCCGGAGGGGCCGTAGTGGCGCAATCCGATCAAGAGACTCCGACGCCGCCGAATGCCAGGCGGCAACCAGAGTCTCCGCCGAACTGTGGGCAAAAGTATCAGGAATAACCCCAAGCTCCGTCTGGAACCTCAACGGGTCCATAAGTCGCCTGGGGCGGAACCACCTGGTCGGTTCCTCCTCCCTACGGTGGGGGTTTGGCCTCCGGAAGTCAAGCCTCAGTAGGCAGTGGTCTGACCACGACAGGGGTATGATCTCATTACCCCTCAGACCAAGATCACACATCCACTGCTCCGAGAGGAATACGAGGTCGAGCATGTGACCCGCTGCATGGGTTGGGCCCCGAATTACCTGGGTCAAGCCCATGGCTGTCATGGAAGCCATGAACTCCTGCGCCCCATCAGAGCGTTCACCGAGCGATGGCAAATTGAAGTCCCCCAGAACTATAAGCCTGGGGAACTCAACTGCCAGCTCGGCTACTGACTCGAGGAGCGAGGGGAGGGATGCTGCAACGCAGTTGGGAGGCAGGTACGTTAGCAGCAAACCCACTTGACCCTTGAGGTCCAACTTTATCAGCAGGGACTCACACCCGACAAGCTCCGGAGCAGGGACCCTACAAGGTAACAGAGACTCCCGGATAACAATAGCCACACCGCCACCCCTTCCCTGGGCTCTCAGCTGATGAAGCACCTGAAATCCCTCTGGGCACATCTCTACAAGGGGGACTCCTCCTTCTGTGCCCAGCCAGGTTTCAGTAATACATGCCAGGTCTGCCCTCTCGTCAACAATTAAGTCCCGGATGAGAGGAGCTTTGTATACAACAGACCTGGCATTTAGCGACAACAGCCTGAGACCAGGGTCCTGACTACTCGCGCCATCTGGTCTTGGAGTGGGGCTCATAGGGCCGGAAGGAGGGATCTCTGTGATGTAGCGAACCCTCCTTCCCCGGTAATGGCCAGCCCTAAAGTCCCCGCCGTATCTGCCCCTCCCCGTAATGACCGTAATGCTCCGACCCACTCCCGTGGCAGTAGTCCCCCCAACCACCTCACTGACCCCCGCCTTCCCCGGCAGGCCCTCCGAGTCAAACATTCTCATTTATCCACTCTAACAATTCCCACGTAATATTTAAAACATATAAAAATACAATAATAACAATTAATAAAAGTGGGCCATTCATTCAATTCCAGCCAACTCCCATACACTCATCATACTATTTTAAAATTGCGCAATTATAACGTATAGTAATGAGGAAACGGTGGAGGAAGTGGTGATCCGTTCCTCTCCCTTCTCATGTCCTGGGGAGATGTCCTTGGCCACCAAGTCAAAAGTGCGTAATATATAAGGTGGCTATATACAAACAGGATTGAATGTGAAGATCCAAAATTCATGGGCGGCAACCATGCAGTCTTACCCTGCCGGTGGAGGTTAGCGGGCTGTATATTTAAAAGTCTCTTTCCTAAAGATGGATAAGGGCCCCAATGTAGGGGGCCAGAGTTCGAGGCTGACTTGTGCCACTCTAGCAGATGGAGGGGAAAGTACTGGTGTTTCCGGGGCTCAGTCCTCGCCACTGCAGTCGCCATCCTCTATCGCTCCCTGCCAGCTCAGCCACAATCCTACTCCTCCTAATGGTTAAGTAAGCCGGGAGTAAGCCAGTTCATCATATGCTGTACACTAGTTTTGAAATACAGTTCAAAGATGCAAAATCAAAATGTTCTTAAGAAAAAGAAAGGTGTACTCTACTGTTAGTTACTTACTGACTGACTATGGTTTCTTTTATAATATCATTTCTTTTAGAACACCTTTGCATTTTGCCTGTGCTAATGGATATACAGATATTGTTACTTTCTTGGTGGACAACAAATGCCAACTAGATAGCTGTGATGAAGAGAAGAGATCTCCATTAATGGAGGTATGCATTTAAAATAATGCAAATTTACTAGTAATATAAAGCCAAATTTCTATAATTTCTGTTTTAATCAAAACTATCAGTATAATAAATTGTTAGTCTTGCTTATAATCAAAAGGGACCAAGGGAAATCTGTAGCTTTATTTTGTTTAAATTATAGACAGTATTGCCTAGATTTATGAATTGTTGTAGACCTAACATCTTCTTAAATATTTAGGCGGTGGAATGTCAGCAAGAATTCTGTGCAATTTATCTGCTTGAACATGGAGCAGATCCTAATCTGAAGGACATAGACAATAACACTGCCCTCCACTTTGCTGCCTCTTATTCTAATATATCTCTAGCAAAATATCTGCTTGAAAAGAAAGCTGACATTGAAGGAAAAAATAAGGTAAAATCCCAGTAGTTTACTTAATATATTAAGTAGTTTTTGATTTTGTATAAGCTAATACATATTCTGGTTTTTTTAAAAAATTAACATCATTTACAGAAAAAAATACTGCATTATTTACTGAGAGACTAATGTGTAATAATAAGTATCTATTGCATAATAAAGTGTAACTTGAGACTCCTCATTTCTTATTTTGCTTGAACAAGTTGACTAATTTGTCATTTACCTTTAAATAAGCTTCTGCTAGCTTTCACATAGGGTTTCTTTTGGGCATACTTAATCATAATCTCAGGGTCAAATGTCACATAAACTACCCCTTCCTATTGTTAAAAAAAAGTAGGAGGAACTTTTTCTTCTTTTCCATCAATTTGGGTAACAGACACAAACTGCCCATTATCCCTCTGCAAACAAGATGTACTTGCTTTTTTGTAGAATTGTGACAGTATCCAATGGGAGTAAATAGTACAAAATAAAGGACTCCTTAGATGTAGTGGTTAAAGGCATCAGGCTAGAAGCTGAGAGATTGAGTTCTAGTTCCTCCATCTATCTGGGTGGTTTTGGACTAGTCATTAACTCTCTCAGCCTTAGTAAGAAGCAAATAGCAACCATTTCCAAAAAACATCGCCAAGAAAACTGCGTGCAGCTCTACTTTTTCCAATAGAATATTTGCATATAATAGTCAAATCTGTAATATTGCACAAATGTTTGAAATTATCTGAAACTTTAAAGCCAAGTACCAGTAGAAATACAGAAAATATTATTTCACATACGTTTAACTCACACTGAAACCCATCTAGAAGCAGTCTGAAAGAAATAAAACTTCTTTATCTTTTTTGTCTGCCTTGGGTACAGAACGTTGCATTTGTTAAATGTGAAACAGAAGCTATGCATATATGTATTCCTTTTTTTATTACAGGATGCTTGCACACCGTTAATTGTTGCTGTGGCTGAAAATAATCAAGAAATGGTAGAGTTTCTTCTTCAACGAAACGCATCTGTGTATGCCACAGATAAATTGGGAAGGTACAGTTTGGGTCATGTAGTTAATACCCTTCCAGGATTTTAGGATTGTTTTTAAGTATTCATGCCCCTGAATATAACGGATAGTTAGTCAGCTGGAATAATATTTTCTCAATATAAAAATTATTTGTCAATGGCTTGGTGCTATTGTTAACATTACCCTGAAGTCTTATATGAAATTTTTGTTTCCAGTTGTATTATAAACTGCCTTTGGGATCAAAAGAGCCGAGGTGGCGCAGTGGTTAAATGCAGCACTGCAGGCTACTGCTAGATCAGCAGTTCAGCGGTTCAAATCCCACCGGCTCAGGGTTGACTCAGCCTTCCATCCTTCCGAGGTGGGTAAAATGAGGACCCAGATTGTTGGGGGCAATATGCTGACTCTCTGTAAACCGCTTAGAGAGGGCTGAAAGCCCTATGAAGCGGTATATAAGTCTAACTGCTATTGCTATAAAATAAAAGATAAAACCTTGAAAATAAAGAAAAAATATAGGTTTCTTAAAATAGTTTACATTTAAAGAAAATACTGATGTTTCTGTTCAATGCCATTTTCAATTTGTTTTCAGTATTTTTAAAAAAAAGCTCATGGGTAGCGTTTATACTTAAGCTTATTTATTTATTTTTGTTATAAACAAAACTAGACCTTTGGGGTCTACTTAAATATCAACCTTCTCCCCTATGATCCCCATCCAAAGTACCTTGAGTAACATTGAATTGGATTCTCTCCTACCCGATAAACCTAGAGAATATGATAGCAAAAATCAATAGTAGGAACAACATACTGCAGAAACTATGTGGAACAAAGTGGGGACCTTCAACCGTCACCCTCAATCTAGCAGCACTAGAGTTGGTTTACTCTAGAGCAGAATACTGGGCCCCTGTATGTCTGAGTCCCCTTTGGGGAAAAGGGCGGCATATAAATGCAATCAATTCAATCCAATTCTTAACAGCTGACATACTAATAAGATAGATGCCAGATTCAACGACACCAGTGGTGGGTTGCAGGCGGTATGCCCTGGTACGGGTGTACTGGAGATACCATTCCGGTATGGTGCTCTGGAGGGCCCCCTCGCCTGCCCAAGCTCCTTACCTGTCTTTTAAGTCTTTGGTGCTTACGTGCATGGCACGTACAGCGCCTGCGCAACGCTTTGCTGAGCAGCTGGAGCGTTGCGGAGGCGGTGACGCATGTGTACGCTGTGCGTGCACTGCGCATGTCCATGTGGATGTCGTAGGATCTGGAACCCACCACTGAATGACACCCTGAGGATCATAAGTGGATGTTTTAAAACCACTCCAAATTTCTGGCTTCCTGTTCTGAAGAATATAATACTGCCAACTTTATGAAGGCAAGACGCATAAATGAGAGAATACAGAAAAATTAAGAGCAACTCACTCCTACCACTGCATGCTGACCTTCCTCATTCATTAACCAGAAGATACAAATCCAGGAAGCCCCCCCACTGGCCAACATCTGCCCAACCACTTTAAATCAATTCCTAGTGGAAAGCCAAATGGATCATGGAATGTGCAGACATAGGAAGTCATATAAATGACTCCACAAGAAAAGTGCCAGGCTTTGAACTATCATGACTACAATGGAAAATCCTGAACAGGATTCTTGATAGACAGAGTCTTGATAGATGCGCCTCACACGGCATCTATCAAGACTCTGTATAAATGGGACATATTATCCTCCACTCTGTGTGACTGCAGGGTCCCATGTCAGATAGTAAATCAGTCATAACTTAATGTAAGCTGAAAGCATATACTCATCCAGTATCTGATGATTCTTATTTTAATATGAATGACGCTGTGCTTCAATGGTTAGATGGCTTAGATATTGGTATTTAAACATAGATCTGTTTAACATTTATATTTTATTGTGTTTACTAATCTAGGTGAAATGTTCGTATATAGTTCATGTATGAGATGCCATACGTTAAATAAATAATTGCAGCTTTGTTTAATGTGAAAGCTCCCCTGTCTTTTTGCAAGAGGGAATAATGCTGAGCAAATACTCAGGATGTTAAAGTATTAGTGAAGGTTTGATTATATGCAATAATTGAGGGGGCGTTTTTCTCTTTCAGAATTCCACTAATGACTTCTTGTTCTAATAAAAAAAGTGACATAACTCGTCTTCTCCTCCTTCATGGATCAGATGTTGCCCACACAGATAAAAATGGATGGTCAGCAAAAGATTATGCTCTGATTAGTGGTGATTCTATGTAAGCCGAAACATTTGTCCTTTCATTGTCACATAACCAAGAAACAAAACTATCCTATATGAAAATAAAAAGCATAACATGGATTAAGATTAGATAACATATTAGCAGGCTGTTAAAGTAGCATGCAAACAACTAAGTTATTGCTTTTTATTTAATATTGTTCTGTGTTGAGATTAATTGTGCTTTATTAAAATGTGTCAATATTGAGTAAAATATTTTTTTCTTTTAGCATTAAGCAATATGTTGCTGATTTTTCCGGCTGCAATGATAGCGAAGAGAGCTTAGTTAAGTGGAGAAAAAGTTATATTAAGCAGTCAAGAAAAAGGCAGAGATACTGGTATGACACTTGGTGCCCCTGCTAAAAATAAAGAAGGTAAAGTTTAATGTAGTACAAATGGCTGGTCACTTAGTACAATTCTGTCCTTTCCCAATGGAAGTAGATGTTACTGCTATTGTTTGTAAAAAAATGTTTATTTTGTGTTCTAGGTCTGCAGAATATTTCTAACACAGCACAGAGGTGACAAAGATGCTTCAATAAGAAGCAGGTTGAATTTATGCTTTCCCAAAACTAAATTTCATGGATGTTGCCACCACAGTGAAATTCTGGTGGCCTGTTATTTAAGCAACTGATTGGATAAGAGTTGCTGGTGTATGACATAGCAAAGCAAAATAATTCCACTATTGATTTCTTGTTCTAATAAAAAACGTGACATAACTCATCTTCTCCTCCTTCATGGATCGAATGTTGCCCATAGAGAGAAAAGTGGATGGTCAGCAAAAGATTATGTCTGATTAGTGCAGTGGTTTTCAACCATTGTGCCGCGGCACACTAGTGTGCCGTGACATAGTGTAAGGTGTGCCGTGGGAAAAACACCCGCCGGGTGTGTTCAGCGGAGCTCTTCAAAACAAGACTTGTTGAATTCCGCAGGTTTTGAGGCCATTCACTTCCAAAAAAAAACCACTGCTTCCCCCAATAAGCCCGCCGTTTCGGGAGCGCTGCAGATTGGTCTGCTTGACAACCCCAGCCGGGGATTCCCGGATCGCGTTTGCGGCACCAGTGTGGTTGAAAAACACTGAACTAGGGAACATCATCAGTGCTGGAAGGGAGGGGGGTTTGCAGAGAGGAGGAGGAGGAGGATTGTGGGGTCCTTGATGCTCTCTCTGAGCTTGGTGATTTTCTTGCAGACGTTTCATGACCCAACTAGGGAACATCATCAGGGCTAAATACCAACCCACCCCTAACGATTGGAAAAAAAGCCTGGGGGGGGGAGGAGGGAATTGAAGGAGGGCTTTACCCCACCCCCCACCCCCAAAAAACACCACAATGCTGATTTTTTTAAAAGCAAGTAAACTTTATTGCTGAGGGACAGGCCGGTTGGGTGCGAGGTTGATGCTGGGATTTAGCCACAGCTCCTCGTGGTGATGCCATCCCAGCCTCAGTGAACACACAACCTCAAAACACTTTACTTTAAAAAAAGAAAAGAAAAAAGCGAGAGAGAGAGAGAGAGAAAGCCCCCTCCCCTGCCCACTGGGGCCCAGATCCGTGTTCCCCTTTTCCCCACATTTTTAATATATATATCTATATTTTCTCCTTCCTCCTTTTCTTAAAAAACAGAAACAGAAACCTCCTGAGCTTTAGCCTCTTCACAGGGAAACAACTCAACCAGTTGAAACCAAAAAGCTGCGGGCAGAAGATTCGGGGGGGGGACTTTGGATCTGGTTCTTGGAAGTTGCGTTGCGGGGTCTCCTCCGCCCTAGGGGGCCTTTTAAAGCAGCTGCCTCCTTTTTGTCCCCCAGGGATCCAGCGGCGGCTGTGCGACTCCAGGAAAAAGAGGCAGCCGCTTTAAAAAGTCCCGAGCCCTTGCAGTGTTTCAGGAGAGCAGGTTCTGGATTCGAATCCAAAGCCCAGCCCACCATCTTTAACGGGAACACGGCTGCTGGGAAATGCCAAGATGCGTTTTGCATTTGACCCGCACTCGTCCTTATTTTTTTTCTCTTCGCGCCCTCCACTCAACATCCCTTGGTTCCACCTTGATGTGGGGGGTGGGGGAAGGGCACGCTTGGGGGGTGCCCCCTCAGCCCTCCCCCTCAAATCCAGCAGGAGTTTGGGAGCCACTCCTGGATTCCGCTTCCTCCATCACTTCTTACGTCACCAAAGTCACTTTCCCTAAGTAAAGGTCATCTAGATTGACCCCCCCCCCTACGCAGAGCAGGCTGAGGACTAGCCCCCCCGTTTTTTTGCGGTTGTGGTTTTCTGGGTAAATCCAAATTAATGCCAGGCAGGGAGAAACTTCCCGAGCAGTAGAAGGTACCCATGTGTCTCTTGCAAGCATCCTCCGTCCCTACGACAACTTCCCTTCCTCTCCCCCTTCCCAGACCGGCCTCGCTGGGCCCCCTGCACCCTCCCCAGCTCAAAGGGCATCCCCCTCCCACCCCCGCCACCCCCCTCCCGGTCCCCGATCCGCCTGGAGAAACCCCAAAAGGCCAAAGTCCAACTCAGCGAGGCCGACGAATGTCCGAGAGTTGCGTTTTCTCCATCGCTCCCCCCGTTGGTCACTGCTGGGCAGGTGGAAGATGCCAGTTCTGGGCAGGGGAGGGTGGTGTGGGGCCAAGGGGGGGTGGGTGGGGCTGCGTCCCCCTCCTAGGGCACGCTAACTTGGTAGGGGCTGCCGGGCACGCCCTCGTCCCCCCACTTGACGATGAGGATGTAGTCCCCCTTCTCTTTGACGGTGTAGGTGACGCTGTACACCCGGTTTCCCATGTGCTTGACGTAGACCTCGTCGCAGGGGGTCTTGGGCCCATGGACGCCCACCATCAGCATGTTGGTGCCTGCGCGGAAGGACAGAACGGCAGAATCACAAGCGGCCCCTCAGAGGACTTCTAGTCCAGCCCCCGAGCTCAGGAAGGAAGCCCCTGTGCCACTCCAGGCAAACAGCCAACCGACACAAGTGGTTCTCTGCTTATGGTTTTAAGTATTTAAGTATTATTTAAGTATTTAATAAATTTATAGGCCACCCAATCCCGAAGGACTCCGGGTGGTTCGTTTAGTGGCTGTTCAACGTGACAACGGGGCTGGAAAAAGTGACTTACGACCGTTTTTCACTGTTACGACCATTGGACTGTTACAACACACCCCCCACCCAAAAAACCTGCAATTATTATTATTTTTAGTCAAAATTCAGACACCTGGCAACTGGTTCGTATTGATGACATATTTATGGCCCAGGTCGGACACTTGGCAGATGACTCAGACTTACGACGGTCGCACTGTCCCGGGTTCATTCAATTCCCCTTTTGCAATCTTCTGACAAGCCAAGGCAACGGGAAAAGCCTGATTCGCTTAACGACCATGTTGCTCCTTTATCAGCCGCTGCGATTCACTCCCACAACCGTGGCAGGAAAGGTCGCACAACGGGGCGAAACTCACTTGAGCCAAGGGTTCTCGCTTAGCAACATAAAAATTTGGCTCACTTGCGGTCGTAAGTTGAGGGCGATTTGTTCACCAGGTATGCCCCCCCCCTCCACCAATGGATGGCATTTTGGAAAAGTACTCGAGAAAGAAGGTTTTATGAGCCAGGTCTGAAGTTCTGAAGACACCAAGGTGCCCCCCCCCCCGTCCTCCTCCGTGCCAGCCCTTCGCCCCCCCGCCTCCTCAGCCCGCCTGGCACCAGGATACCCACCTGCCTTGCTGCAGTCCACGGTGAAGGTGTTCTTTTGGCCCACGAAGGCCTTGGTCAAGCCAGGGCCCCGGGCGACCACCTTGCTGGCATCCGAGGAGAACTTGGGCAGGGCGCTGTAGCTGCCACCCACCGAGGAGGTGGCTTTGGTGACCGTCTCCACCAGCACCGTGGAGGTCTCGTGGAGGCTGTGCCCACCGGACAGGCGGGGACCTGGTGGGGCAGAGAGAAGTGGGGGGGGGGGACGGTCACCCGGGGCCGTCTTCCCAGCGGGAGACCCCAGGCGGGTCGTGCATGGGATGGCGGCTGAAGTCTTAGATTAAAAACCCAAGGGATGTTGTGTTTTTTTTAAATGAGATATTTTGAAAAACAAACTTTTACAAATATTTACTTCCCTCCCGCCCTCCCCCCAACCTTCCCCCTTCCTCCGACTTCCCAGTATAAATCTTTAACAAAAACAATCTAAAATACACTTAAAAAGAAAAAAAAGAGATAGTTAATAACGTCTTTCAATTGAGCTTTAGCTCCTGCTTGCTAGGCTAACTCTAGACAATTTATATCCTTCCTGCTCTTTAATCATAAGCTATCTGGAATTTCTTAGTCCCATATTTATTTTGAGTGTAATCAGTCCATCTTCCATCCAATCCATCAGTCTGGAGTCCTTGGGGATTGGGCGGCATATAAATTTTATAAATAAATTTTATAAATAAATAAAATCTTTTCCACTCCAGTTTATATCTCTCGTTTGAATGGTCTTTAAGATATGCAGGTATTTTAGCCATCTTGTTACTTTCAATGTCCATTCCAAGCCAAGGGATTTTTTAAATATCATCCCATAATCCTTTCTGAAACAATTTTGTGTTCGTCAATGGAACCCCCGGAATATTTAACCTTTTTCCCCGAGCCTAAAAACCAGCCTTGGATTCCCAACCTTAAGTCCTGACCTTTTTTTCTCATTTCCTCATCAAATGTTCTATATATATATATTGTATTTGCATTTGTGCTGATAAATAAATAAAGGGAGACTGGTATAGATCTATTTCAAGCTATTTAGCTCTCATCAGCTAGCCATACCCTTACTGGGATTCGAACCTGGGCTGTATTGCATCTTAGGCAGATGTGTTAACCATTAAGCCACAGAGTTCCTCTCCTTATCAGCTGAGCCAGGGAGAAAGGTATATATATATATTTTGGGGGGGGGGGTGTCTTGCAGGAATATAATCAGATCATCAGCAAACAACAATCCTGTGAGGCGGGTAGGGTTGAGAGAGAGTGGGGGGGGACTGGCCCGAAGTCACCCAGCGGCTTTCGCGCTTAAGGTGGAACTGGAACTCCCGCGTCTCCTAGTGATCGATCCAAGGCCACCCAGTCATCTTTCATGCCTAAGGCGGAACTCGAACTCGCATCCTCCAGGTTTCTAGCCCTCATTGCTAGGCCAAAACGGCCGTCAAACATATCCAAGTAATACAGTGGCGGCTTAAGGGGGTCGTATCCAGGCATGCAAAGTGTGGTGTGTTTCTGGGCACGGACTGAAGATCTACCCCCACCCACCCAGAACCAAGGTTTTGGGGAGGGGGTTTGTGGGAATGCTGGCCGAGGAGGGGGGGTCAGTGTTCTCCCCCCCCCTCGCAGAGGGCCCTGAAACCTGCCCAGCTGCAAGGCTTCACTCACCCGTGATCTTGGCTTTGAAGGGGCTGCCAACGATGTGCTGGGGACCCCCGTACTTGATGGAAATGAGGTAGCTGCCAGGCGCCATGGGCATGTAAGTGACCTTGTGGCCCTCGGGGCACTCCTGGCAGTCCATCTGCACCTTGGAGGGCCCGTCGATGGTGACCGAAAGGGCCCCGGAGCCTGCATTTCGGGTCTTCACAACGAACTCGGAGGAGACCCCTGCCGGGGGAAGGAGGAAGCAAAAAGAAGAGAATGGAGTGGGAGAAAGGAAGGAAGGAAGGAAGGAAGGGAAAGGAGAAGGAAGGAGGGGGAGAGAGGGTGGGTGGGAGGAAAGAAAGAAGAAATGAAGAGAGGGAGGAAGGAAGAGGAAAAGGAAGAAGCAGAGGAGGAGGGGAGGGAGGAAAGAAGGGAAAGAGAGGAGAGGAGGAAGGAAGGAAGGAAAGAGAGGAGAGGAGGAAGAAGGAGAGGAGGAGGGGAGGGAGGAAAGAAGGGAAGGAGAGGAGGAAGGAAGGAAGGAAAGAGGAGAGGAGGAAGAAGCAGAGGAGGAGGGGAGGGAGGAAAGAAGGGAAAGAGAGGAGAGGAGGAAGGAAGGAAGGAAAGAGAGGAGAGGAGGAAGAAGGAGAGGAGGAGGGGAGGGAGGAAAGAAGGGAAAGAGAGGAGAGGAGGAAGGAAGGAAGGAAAGAGAGGAGAGGAGGAAGAAGGAGAGGAAGGGAAGGGAACTTGAGGGAGGTTCTGCTATTCATGGCTCCGCCAGCCAGAGCTGCCTCTCTTCCAGAGCCCTGCCTTCCCCCCACCCCACCTGGCAGGGCCTTACCTGTGGTTCCTCCCTCCAGGCCGGGGCCGTAGGCCGTGACGAGCCCGGGGTCTCCCGCCTGGCTCTGCTCCCCCACACGGATGTTGAAGGGGCTGCCCGGGACATGCCTCCCGTTGAACCGGACGTCGATGGAGTGGACCCCGTTCTCGTGGGGGATGAAGCGAATGGCGTATTTGTCTGGGGGAGAAATCCAACAGGTCAAGCTCAGCAATCGGGTCTCTGGGAGGAAGCCCCCAGCCTCGAACCCCCTAATATCTTTCAGCCTGGCTCTCCCAACTACTTTTTAAAGCCCCCTCCCCAATTTAAGGGTGGGCACCTGGCGTCACCCAGAACCTGGGAAGGATATTCGGACACTTTCGGGGAGCCTCCTGGTTTCCTCGGGTATGTTTTCCTCGGGCGACTGGCTCACCTTGCAGGGTGGGTGTAAAAAACAGAGCCCAGGGGGACACGCGTGGCCTCTCTGCACCCTATTTTGATGGGCAGAGGCACCGTGGGCCGGCCCGTGGCTGTTTCCAAGCCAGACCGAAGCACCCTGCGGGCTGGAATCCGACCCACGGCCTTTAAGTTTGACACCCCTGTTCTAAGCTAATAAAAAATGGGGGTGGGGGTGCTGAAGATGGCGGGAAGGGAATGTATCTGGACGGCCTCACTTTGCAACGACAGTCTCACACAGGGGTCCCCAATGCCAGGTCTGGGAACCGGCATTTGGCCGCGACATGCCGGAAACCGTTCCGCACAAAGAAGTGAAGGCCCATCCGTGGGATGCAGGAGGTGCACGAAACCCCGTCCCCATCGGTCCACGAGAAAGCCTCTCTCTAGGGATCCCCGGTGCCCCCACCACCCTAAGTTGGCACGCACCGCTGTCCAACTCGGAGACGTAACACTCTTCGACCAGGCCGGAGGGCGTGTGGACCTTGGCATCGATCACGCCGCGAGCTCCGTTCAGCTGCACCGCGAAGGTAGCCGGCTGGTTCACCTTCAGGCCAGTTTCCTGCCCCTCAAAAAACAAACCCCAGCACCGAGTTAGATTCACACCCCGTACCAGGCGCCAACCTCCCCCAGCTTCCTGCCAGGGTACAGGTAGTCCTTGACATACGGCCGTAATTAAGGCTCAACGTTTCTGTTGCTAAGTGAGACGTTTGTGAAGTGAACCCGACCCATTTTATAAGTCCCTCTCCCTTTCTCTTTCTTCTCCTCCTCCTCCATCACTCCTCCTCCTTCCTCCACTTTTCTCCTCTCCTTCTTTCCCTTCTTCTCCTTCTCTTACATCCCTCCTCATACTCCTCCCCTTCCTGTTCCTCCTTTCCACAAACCCTTCTCCCTTCCAGCACTGATTGTGTTACCCACTTGGATCCTGAGACGAAATGTCAACTACTCATTTTTATAATATCTACAATATTCACAACTCTATTACTTTCTAAATATATAACATCTCCTTTTGTTATACTTTCTATCTATTCATTATGCGTTGATTTCACATCTCTTTCTCTTCCAACCCTTCTCCTTCTTCTCCCCTTCTTCCTCCTCCTCTCCACAACCCCCCTGCTTTCCTAGCCCTGATGATGTTACCTAGCTGGGTCATGAAATGTCTGAAAGAAAACCACCCAGCTCAGAGAGCACCCAGGACCCCACAGTTCTCCCCCCTCCTCTTCTCCTCTGCAAACCCCACTCCCTTCTAGCACTGATGATGTTATCTATTTTGGTCATGAAATGTCTCCAAGAAAACCACCAAACTCAGAGAGAACCAAGGAGCCCACAGTCCTTTCTTCCTCCCTGCCTCCCTTCCTTCTAGCACTGATGATGTTCCCTAGTTGGGCCATGAAACATCTGCAAGGAAACCACCAAGCTCAGAGAGCATCAAGGGTTTTCACAGCCCTTCCTTCCTTCCTTCCTTCCTTCCTTCCTTCCCTTCTCCCTTCCCTTTATTCCTTCCCTTTTCTCCTCCTCCTCTCCACAAACCCCACCCCCTTCTAGCACTGATGATGTTCCCTAGTTGGGCCATGAAACATCTGCAAGAAAACCTCCAAGCTCAGAGAGAACCAAGGACCCCACAGTCCTTTCTTCCTCCTTGCCTCCCTTCCTTCTAGCACTGATGATGTACCCTAGTTGCCTCATTGAAACATCTGCCAAAAAAACCCACCCAGCTCAGAGACCCCCCAGGACCCCCCAGTTCAGCCCTGAGCTGCAACCCTTCTCCTCCATCGGCTACCTGGAGGCTGGTGACGGTTAGGCGCCGGGCATCGTCCGAGAGCGAGGCCACAGGGACCACAAATGGACTGTCCGGGATGTGCTCATCGTTGAACTTGATGGAGACCTCGTAGTCACCTGGCGGAGGAGAGGGGAAGGAAGGAAGGAAGGAAGGAAGGAAGGAAGGAAGGAAGGAAGGAAGGAAGGAAGGAAGGAAGGAGCCTCTGAGCTTTCTCAAAAGCCCAACTTTGACCTCGTTTTAAAATCGTTGTAGGCCCTGGGCACTTGGGCCTGGCTTGACCCCAAAGTATCCCGATAGCTACCTGGTTCTTGGACCACGTACGAGACTCCGCAGGATCCGTCCTTCCGGTCCTCAAAGGCAATCTCGGCCTTGCTGGGGCCCTCCACCGCTATGGAGAGACCCCCAGCCCCGGCTTCTCGGGTCCAAATGCTGAATTCAGCTGGGAAGAGAGCAGGGAGTCAGCAGAGAGTCAGGGAGGGAGGGGAAAGGGAAGGAGGAGAGAGAGGGAGGGAGGGAGGAGAAAGAGGGGAGGAGGGAAAGGGGGAGGAAGAAAAGAAAGGAGAAGAGAGGGAGAAGGAAGGAGAAAGGGAAGGAGAAAGAGGGGAGGGAGGGAAGGAGGAGAACGGAGGGAATGAGAGAGGCAAAAGGGAAGGGGGAAAGGGAGGGAGGAAAAAAGGAAGAAGGAAAAATGGAAGGAGGAGAGAGGGAGGGGAGAGAGGGAGAAGGAAGGAGAAAGGGAAGGAGAAAGAGGGGAGGGAGGGAAGGGAGGAGTAAGAGGGAAGGAGGAGAACGGAGGGAATGAGAGAGGTAAAAGTGAAGGGGAAAAGGGAAGGAGGAAAGAAGGAAAAGGGGAAGGAGGAGAGAGGGAGGGATGGAGGGAGGAGAAAGAGAGGATGGGGGAAAGGGGGAGGAAGAAAAGAAAGAAGGAAAAACGGAAGGAGGAGAGAGGGAGGGGAGAGAGGGAGAAGGAAGGAGAAAGGGAAGGAGAAAGGGGAGGGAGGGAGGGAAGGAAGGAGTAAAAGGGAAGGAGGAGAACGGAGGGAATGAGAGAGGCGAAAGTGAAGGGGAAAAGGGAGGGAGGGAAGGAGGAGAGGGAGAGGAGGGAGGGAGAAGGAAGGAGGATGATGCCACCCTTACCTGGCACGCTGGCCACGCCCCTCTCCAAGCCAGGCCCCCCTGCGCGGACTTTGTGGGAGCCCCCTTCCCCCAACGGCCCCACAGTGAACTGGAAGGGGCTGCCGGGCACGTGCTGCCCCCGATATTTGACGTTGACGGTGTGCGGGCCCATCTCCTGGGGCACGAAGCGCACCGAGTAGGCGCTGTCTTCTCCCTCGATGATCTCCGCTTCGGCTATCTTTCCCGAGGGACTAGTCACTTGAGCGGTCATGGCTTGGAGTCCGGCCTCCCCTGTGAGGGACAGAAAAGAGCACAGGATGGTCAGGCGGTGAAGCCGGACAAGGCTATCCACCCCCACCCCTTGAAAAGCCCCCCACCTCCCTTCCTCCCCAGCCATGCAGTCTCTTTCAAACATGCTTCTAGTCCTCAAGAAGGCCGAGACTTCAGGGCTTCTGGGGGGGGGGGTTCCGACATCGGGGGGAGCTTTTTGCTGGGTTCTTGGACCTCCCAACTTTCGTCACGCCTGTCCTTCATTCCGTGTTGAAAGACACGTCAAATAATTTCCCACCAGTGCCAAAAACACACAGGAGCAGAAATCGGAAGGGATTCAAACGTTAGTAGGATTCACTCACAAACAAGAGGCAAACTTTTTATCTTGATTAAATATCTTTTGTGGGGAGGGGTGTTTAGTCAACGTTTAGCAAAAGGGACACTGTTGGACAAAAACACAGCACTCCCAAAAGCAGCATGCATAGAAGATATCGAATGTGAAATAGCAGAGTTGGAAGGGACCGCAGAGGTCATCCAGCCCAACCCCTTACTAAGGGTGGAAACCCTACACCATTCCAGACTAATAGCTGCCTGATCTCTTCTTTAAAGCCCCCCCCCCCGTGGTGGAGCACCCATAACTTCTAGTGGCAAGGCGTTCCACTGGCAAATTGTCCTCCCTGCTCGGGTGGCATGACCACAATTTGGGACGGTTGTGTTGTAAAGCAGCATTTTGCTTCCAATTTCTGGCGAAAACTCGGAGGACAGTGGGTTTGGCTAACCACGGTGGTGCTCACTTCACAACTTTCACTCACTTAACGACCGTCATGAAAAAAGCCATCCCATAGGATCCGGGGACGTGGTGACCTGCTTTACAACTGTCACGGCTTAGAACCGCAATCGCCAGGCTCGCATACGGTCGTATCTCGAGGACTAGCTGTGTTTACATGGTCAATAACTTGGGGCTTTTTTTAAAGCGCTTGGGACATTTCAGCTTAGCCAATGGGTTGATCAGATCAAATTGGAAACCACTTTCCCAATCTGGACAATTTTAAGCAGTGTGGACTTCAACTCCCAGAATTCTTAAGTTTGCTGGCTATGGAATTCTGGGAGTTAAAGTTGGGAATTCTGGGAGTTGAAGTTGGGAATTCTGGGAGTCCAGAATTCTAGGGGTTGTAGTCTGGAATTCTGGGAGTTGAAATTAGGAATTCTGGGAGTTGAAGTCTGAAATTCTTGGAGCTGAAACTGGGAATTCTGAGAGTTGAAATTAGGAATTCTGGGAGTTGAAGTCCAGAATTCTAGGGGTTGTAGCTTGGAATTCTGGGAGTTAAAGTCTAGAATTCTGGGAGTTGAAATCTGGAATTCTTGGAGCTGAAACTGGGAATTCTGGGAGCTGAAGTTGGGAATTCTGGGAGTTGAAGTCCAGAATTCTAGAGGTTGTAGTCTGGAATTCTGAGAGTTGAAATTAGGAATTCTGGGAGTTGAAGTCCAGAATTCTAGGGGTTGTAGCTTGGAATTCTGGGAGTTGAAGTCTGGAATTCTGGGAGTTGAAGTCTGGAATTCTGAGAGTTGAAATTAGGAATTCTGGGAGTTGAAGTCCAGAATTCTAGAGGTTGTAGTCTGGAATTCTTGGAGCTGAAACTGGGAATTCTGGGAGTTGAAGTCGGGAATTCTGGGGGTTGAAGTCCACCCCACTTAAACTTGCCAAGGCAGAGAAGCATTACTCGGAATGGAGAGATAAAACTATTCCAAGGAGACAAAGCCGGGGGAATCTTCTCGTGTGGCTCTGACCCACCCCTCACATTGACCTCCAGCCCAGTGGGGAAGCCCTTGTGCCAGTCCAGCTCCTCTTCCTGCCTGAGTGAGGCTGGCATGCAATTCACACACCGCTGTGTCCTCCCCCCCATGCTCCCTGGGGGTGCAAGGCCCACGGGCACAAGCGAGCGAGCGCACGGCACACCGGCGAGGCCCACGCACCCTCCTGGGTCCGGGCGATGCTGCCGAAGGAGCCGAGGCTCTCGCGGCCGAGGAACTCGCCGAAGACGTTGTGGAAGGGGTCCCCGCCCACTTGCGTGGACTCTTCCACCCGCACCTCGCGCTTGGTCTCCCCGCCGCGCGTCTTGCTGATCTCCGTCCGCTCGGTGCGAGTGTAAGTGTGGCTGCTGCGTGTGAAAGTGCGGGTCAGACGCTCCTGGGCCGAGACCATCTGGAACCAATTCCCTGCGCCAGCAGCCACGAGGGGGAAGTAGGAGGGAGGAAGGAAGGAGATGGAGGAGGAAGGAGGAAGAGGATGAGGAAGGAGGAAGAGGAGGAAGGAGGAGAGGGGGAAGAAGGAGAAAGGAAGAGGAAGGAGATGGAGGAGGAAGAAGGGGAGGAAGGAGGGGAGGAGGAAGGAGGAGAAAGGAAGAGGAGGAGGAAGAAGAAGAAAGAGGAGGAAGGAGAAGGAAGGAGAAGGAGGAAGAGGAAGGAGGTGGAGGAGGAAGGAAAAAGAGGAGGAGGAAGGGGAGGAAGGAGAAGAGGAGGAAGGAGGAAGAGGAGAAAGAAGAGGGGGAGGAAGGAGGGAGAAAGGAAGAGATGGAGGAGGAAGGAGGTGGAGGAGGAAGGAAAAAAGGAGGAAGAAGGGGAGGAAGGAGAGGAGGAGGGAGGAAAAGAAGAAAGGAAGAGGAGAAGGAAGAAGGGGAAGGAGCAGGAAGGAAGAGGAGGGGGAGGAAGTAGTGGAGAAAGAAGAAGAATGAGGAAGAGAAGGGAGGAGAAGGAGGAAGGGGAGGGGGAGGATAACAAGGAAGAGAAGGAAGGAAGGAGAAAGGAAGAGGAGGTAGGAGAAGGATGGAAGCGGTGGAGGAGGAAGGAGAAAGAGGAGGAGGAAGAAGGGGAGGATGGAGAGGAGGAGGAAGGAGAAGGAGAAAGGAAGAAGGGGAAGGAGCAGGAAGGAAGAGGATGGGGAGGAAGAAGAGGGGAAAGTAGAAGAATGAGGAAGAGAAGGAAGAAGAAAGGAGGAGGAGGAAGGGGGAGGGAGAGGAGAACAAGGTGGAGGGAGAGGAAGAGAAGGAAGGAAGGAAGGAGAAAAGAGGAGGAGGAGGAAGCCAGTTAGAAAGTGGGACAAAGAGGTTGGGGGATGCCCATAGCTTTGGAGTGGGGCCACCTTGGACCGCCCAGCCTTCAAAGGATTCCCTCCTGGGGGCAGATGCCCCAAATTTACCCAGCTTCTCCTAACTCAGCGCCAATCTCTGGAGCACCTGAGTTTCCAGCTGCCTCCTTACCTGGGATCTTGAGGTTCAGGTCACAGGTGCTGCCCACGGTGGCGATGGAGGGCGCCTGGCGCCGGCGAGTGATGCTCTCCTTCATCCGTCCCTCTCCGGTCACCTTCACAGTGAAGGGGCTTCCTGAAAGGGTCAGCAAGGCTAGTGGTTATCTCAACAGCCTGGAGCCTCCGTCCCAGCCGGCAGCTGAAGGACGCAGGGTTGCTGCGGCTGGGGAATCCTGGGAGTTGAAGTCTTTAAACTCACCCAGGTGGGGAAACACTGACCTAATCTCCCCACCCTCCACCCCAGTTTTCAGCCTGAGAGCTAGAAACTTGAAATTCGCCCACAGGTTGGGACGAGGAAGCCGGGGACAGACGGACAGACATACCTGGCACGTGTTTATCGGCGAACTTAATATTGATGATGTAATTTCCGGGCTCGGTAGGCGAGTAGGTGACTTTGCAAGTGCCATCTTCCATGTCTTCACAATTGATGTCCACTTTGCTGGGACCCTCGATGGACAGGCCGAGACCCCCGTAGCCTGGAACCCATAACTCAGTTTATTCTCCCCGCAAGCTTTGAATATCAGCTTGTTGAGAAGGAGTGGGAGTGAGGGAATTTGGGAGTGGGGGCGAAATGAGGAACCAGCTTAGCATCCCTTACGTAGCCACAAGCAAACTAAGTGCCACCTCCCTTGAATTCCAGGGAGCCTCATCTAACTCCTAGGAGGTGCCTCTTCTTTGGGGCAGCCCCTGAGATATTGGAAGTCTGCTATCGGATTACACGGAGTTAGATGATATGTAGCCGTAACAAAATTCTTCCTAGAAAGTCAAGCTCATCCTTTGTCTCTGCACCTGGCCGGAACTGGATGGGTGGAATCAGTTGTTCCACTGATTAATTGTTCTCATTGTCAGGAAATTTCTCCTTAAGTTCTAAGTTGCTTCTCTCCTTGATTAGTTCCCACCCATTGCTTCTTGTCCTGCCCTCAGGTGCCTTGGAGAATAGTTTGACTCCCTCTTCTTTGGGGCAGCCCCTGATGTATTGGAAGACTGCTATCATGTCTCCCCTAGTCCTTCTTTTCATTAAACTAGACCTACCCAGTTCCTGCAACCGTTCTTCGTATGTTTTAGCCTCCAGTCCCCTAATTCTCTTTGTTGCTCTTCTCTGCCCTCTTTCTAGAGTCTCCACATCTTTTCTACATCGTGGTGACCAAAACTGAATGCAAATATTCCAAGTGTGGCCTTCCCAAGGCCTTATAAAGTGGTATCAACCCTTCACGGGATCTTGATTCTCTCCCTCTGTTGATGCAGCCTAGAACTGTGTTGGCTTTTTTGGCAGCTGCTGCCCACGGCTGGCTCCTATTTAAGTGGTTGTCCACTAGGACTCCAAGATCCCTTTTCACAGTTTTTACTATGTTGGCAGCCTCACAATCTTTGTCACAACCTCCCTTTCCTCACCTGCGGTCCGGGTGTCGACGATGAATTCAGACATCTCGAAGGTGCGTCCTTCCACCAGCCCCTTACCAGAGACTTTAACCTTGCTGGCGTCGCCGATTTCCGACTGTCCCACCATAATCTTAAAGGGGCTGTTCGTGACGTGTTTGCCACTTTTCTTGACGCTCACCACGTGCTCCCCAACTTCCTTGGGGGTGAAGGAGATCCCTGGAGAGAGACAGAGGGCGAAATGAAGGGGGTGCAGGACCAGGGCAAAGGGGGGGGGGCCTTGGGGCAGTTGGCAACCCCAGGAGAAGTTTCACCAAAGCCAGGAGTTTTTTTCATCAAATCGAACAGACTGCCAGGGAGGAAGGGAAGGGAACTCCCAGAGAATTCTGGGAACCACCACCACCAGAAACCCCACTCCCTTCTAGCATTGATGATGTTCCCTGGTGTGGTAATGGAACGTCTGCAAGAAAACTACCAAGCTCAGAGAGCACCAAGGACCCCAACACTTCAATCCTGAGCTACTCTCCTCTGTTATTACTCTCTTTTTAGGCATACCAGATCTGACTGCAGAACTCCCAATGTCCACTAGGAGCAGCAAAGAGCCAGTGGTGGCTTCTTTTTCTGTCTCTCTGCTGCCCCTCTGGCTGCCTTCCTGGTTTGCACAGCTTGTAATCTCTCTGCAGCTGCAGAGGCTATTCCTCCTTGCACGGCTGCGTGTCCGTCACCGCAAAAGATGGCTCACCGATATGGCGGTTGGGCAGGCGCTTGAGCAAACAGGGCTCTTCGTTCCCGGACGGGGCCCGGATGCTGGCGGTCAAGAGGCTCAGGTCACTCTCGGTGATCTTCAGCGACACATCGGTGGAAGTGCCCACGTTCAGCTGGGAGGTGCGCATGGAATCGTCCCCTGGGCCAGAAGAAGGGCGAGAGAGAAGCGGTCAGCTTTAGGGGTTTAAGACTTCCCTGAAGTATTAGAACGACTGCCTTTTCCCAGTGAGAATGGGGCCTCGGAGGTCTTCTAGTCCACCCCCACCCCACTTAGACCCTACACCATTCCAGACAAATGGTTGTCCCGTCTCCTCTTCAAAACCTGCAATGTTGGTGCACTCACAACTTCTGGAAGCAAGTTGTCCCACTGATTAATAGGGTGCTACAATGTTAATTCTGAACAAACATCTGTAACATTGAAGTCAACAGAATATTAGGGTTGGAAGGGACCTTGGAGGTCTTCTAGTCCAACCCCTTCCTCAAGCAGGAGACCCTATACCATTTGAGTCAAATGGCCGTCCAGGCGTTTCTTAAACACCCCCAGTCATGGAGCCCCCACAACTCCTGGAGGCAAGGAGTTCCACTGGCGAATTGTCCTCACTGTCAGGAAATTCCTCTTTAGTTCCAGGTGGCTTCTCTCCTTGATTAGTTCTAAATATTCCAAGTATTTGGAAGGCTGCTATCATGTCACCCCGAGTCTTTCTCTTTCTTAGACTAGCTATACCCAGATCCTGCAACCGTTCTTCATATGTTTTATGAAAGAAAATTAAAATCAATAAATCAATAAATCAATAAATCAGTCAGATAATAAATAAATAAACAAACAAATAAAATAATAAATAAATAAATCAGTAAATCAATAAATTAATAAATCAATAATGAATTGATAAATTGATAAATCAATAAATTGATAAATTGATAAATCAATAAATCGATAAATCGATAAACCGATAAACCGATAAACTAATGAAATAATGAAATAATAAAAATAAAAATATAATAAAAGAATACAATACAATACAATACTGTAATAAAGTAAAGTAAAGTAAAATAAAATAAGGAAATGTGATAAAATAACGAAAGGAAAGGAAATAAGAATTAAATATAAAAGCAGCCGAGGTTGTGGGGAGGGGGGGCAGGGGGCTCACCTGTGATCTTCGCAGTGAAGGGGCTGCCAGGAATGTGCTTGTCGTCAAAGCGGACAATGATGTTGTAGTCGCCAGGAGCGGTGGGCAGGTAGGAGACGGTGCAGGTGCCATCTTTATTGTCCTTGCAGGTGATTTCGGCCTTGGACGGGCCCTCCACGGCCAGGGACAGGCCTCCTGTGGGAGGGGCAGAGAGGCTGGTTAGCTTCAAGAGGGAAGACTAGTTGTAATCCTCATTAAGGATGAGAGCAAAGGTGCTCCTTGTCTGCTTCCTTGGGGTAGAGGTGGAGGTGGGGTCAAGTGGGGAATTAGCCTGGAATCCTTACGGGGACACAAGAGGGCAAGATCTGATTCCACCGAATGCCTTTCAGCTTCATCTGACCTTTCCTGGGTGAATTTAGCAGTCTGGGAAGATTCCTGTATTACAGGCAGAGAACAAGGTAGCCCTCGACCACAAAATCCCCATTTTCCCTAAGGGAGACAGTGGTTAAGTGACTTTTGCCCTATTTTAGGACCATTCTGTTGCCCTCAATTCGGGTCTGACTGAGCCTGGTGCCGAAGCCAATGATGGGCGCCAGAGACGAGGTGCAGGTTTTCTGATTGCTTTTCATTGGGAAGGGAAGGAAAAGGGTTCCTGGTCAAAAGGCCAAGAACCAAGAACAAAGGATGAAGGAAGCATCAGACATTTTCACTAAAGGAGAAGGCGGGACAAGGTGCGAGAACAAGAAATACCCTCCAATAAACATTTTAGCAATCATTCTACAATTGGTTCTATTGGTCTCTAGCTGTCCCATTCCTGAGCCTTGGCTAATGAAAGCTCCAGGAGTTCCCTAACAGGGGTTTCATTGGCTGCAGGCCATCCCTAACTTTTAGCTAAGGTCTCTGCAAGTTGTCTAACTACCCATAAAGGTTCCACCACAAAACCGCGTTCGACTAAAGCGCGCTCGACGAAACCGCGTACCTGACGTCATCACAGCGCGACGAAAAAAAGCACGCTGTGAGCGCTAAACCTAAAATTAACCTAAACCTAAACCTAACCCCCCAAAACCTAACCCTAAACCTAACCCTAAACCTAACCCTTAACCTAACCCTAACCCTAACCCTAACCTTAACGTGAATCGGCTTGCTTTCAAAGCGCTTTTTAAAGCGCCCTTTTTTCTCCGCGGTCCCTGTTGTCGCGCTGCTGATGACGTCAGCGACGCACTTTAATCGGGTGCGCTTTTGTCGTGCCACGCCCATAATTGCTATACAAACTTTACACATGCCTATTTCCTGTTGATAAGCATCCGTTCTTGCCGGACAGACCCTGAGAATTCCAGTCTTCCTGATTTATTTTCAAGTGCTACAGGGGACTCACCTTCGCCGGCGTCCTTGGTGACGATGGTGAAGGTCGCGGGTTTGTTGACCATGCCGTGGCTCAACCCCGGTCCGTAGGCGCTAACGTGGCGGGCGTTGATAGCGTCCACGTAAAATTGGAGGGGGCTGCCTGTTTGGGGGGAAAAAAGCAATGGACTCAGGGGCCCATCCCATAATCCTCGGCAGCCTGCCGTTTTCGGACAGGGGGCAAGGAGGAGCTGTGGGAAATAAGCCAATCTTTCTGAAAGTCCTGGAGTTGGATGGGGAACTTAGAGGTCATCTTGTCTAGGCGCCTGATCAGGGTGGGAACTGGTGGGGCGGCTCTGGCAAGCGGCCATCCACATTTCCACTTAAAGAGGATCTATTTTGTTTAACAAACTAGAGTTTAATAAAGTGGGTTTAACGTAACGTGTGCACCCAGATATAGTGTGCTTTTCATTCTTCTTGATGTTGGTTATTTTAAGAGAGGTGGACTCCAACTCCCAGAATTCCCCAGCCAGCATGCTTTAAGATGGCTGGACTTCAACTCCCAGAATTCAATTCAATTCAATTCAATTTATTAGATTTATAGGCCGCCCAATCCCGGGGAACTCCGAGCGGCTTACAAAGAACAAGAAAACTAAATAAATAAATAAATAAATAAAAATTCCCCAACACGCATACGTTCTGATCGGGGCTGGACCCTACATAATAAGGTCAACAGCCCCAGGCCTGGCGGAACAGCCAGGTTTTAACAGCTTTTCTGAAGGCCATGAGGGTGGGTGACGTCCGGACCTCTGGGGGTAGCTGATTTCACAGGGTCGGAGCAGCCACAGAGAAGGCTCTCCTCCCGGGGCCCCGTCAGCCAGCACTGTCCGGCTGACGGCATCCTAAGGAGGCCCACCCTGTGGGACCTTATCGGCCGTTGGGAAGTATGTGGCAGTAGGCGGTCTCGCAATGGACTAGCTGTAGTCTCCGAATGCTTTTCAAGGGTAGCCCCATGTAGAGCGCGTTGCAATAATCCAGCCTTGAGGTGACAAGGGCCCAAATGACTGGAGAATTCTGGGAGGAAGTCTACGCATCTTAAAGCCAACGTTGAAAAACACTGATCTAAACTTAAATTCTAAACTTCTAAACTGCTCAATTTTCAGCGCCTTGTAAAGCATTTTGACCGGTGTCCAAAGCAGCTGATTTCATACCACCTGCTTACTTGCCCAGGGCACTGCCAAACCTAGCTCTGCATTCACACAACCTGCTAACACGAGTTGGGTTGGCTCTTGAGACGCTCGGGTAGCGAATGTTAGCCCAGCCTGGTTGGTTTGTTGGCTGTGTGCAGGGCACGAACTGAGAAAACGGGTGAATTCAGAACCTGGGTAAAGCACGTTGTGTGAATGCAGGCGCTTACGCTCCCCAGGAATCAACCTGACCCCGTTCGCTGTCTCTTCCACCAATGCCCACCTGGAATGTGGTTGCCGTCATATTTGATGTCCATCTCATGCAACCCCTTCTCGGTGGGGGCATATTTGACCGTCACTGTCCCGTCCTTATTGTCCGTGATGTGTGGACGCGCCGTCTTGCCGGAAGGCATCCTGACCTCCCCTGCAGAGCAGGAAGAAAACAGGTGGATGAGACCCCCCCCAAACCACGGTGACTTCCATCCCGAAGAATGGGACTAGCCAGGCGTGAGAAACCTACCCAAACTACAACTCCCAGCAGCCCAGGTTGGCCGAAGTGAGGGATGCTGGGTGTTGTGGTTCGGAAACATTTCCCACTTCTGGGCTGAGAATGGGACTAGCCAGGTGTGGGGGGAAAACCTCCCCCCCCCAACTACAACTCCCAGCATCCCAGTCGGGCAACAGTGAGGGATGCTGGGAGTTGTAGTTCGGTAACCTAGCCCATTTCTGGGCTGACTTCAATCTATCTATCGAGAGTCGAAGGAAGGCTGCTGTACAGCAATTGGAAGCGGCAGGTGAGGGAGGAGGAGCTAAACCTGGGCGGGGCTAGAGGTGGGTGGGGCTGGCAAGATTTACCTGGCTGTCTGCTTTTGGCTGCCCCACCTTTTCTCCCCCTCCCCCTTCAAAGGAGCCAGCTAGAAACCCCCCAGCCAGCCCTAGAGCTCTGTTTCCCAGATATATATATATATATCTATTTTAAATCAATGCTTCCAAATGCTACGGAATATTCCAAATGCATCCTGGGAAGGAATGGAACAGCGGAATGCAGGTTTTCAACAATGGTTCATTGTGCAGTTCCCAGAATGCACTTGTGGGAGGAGTGTGTGTGTCTGTGTGTGTGTGTATGTGTGTGTGTGAAATCCACAAACCCCACCCTAAGAATGCAAAGAGAGCTGAGGTGGCGCAGTGGTTAGGGTGCAGGCCACTTCAGCTGACTGTTATCTGCAGTTCAGCGGTTCTAATCTCACCGGCTCAGGGTTGACTCAGCCTTCCATCCTTCCGAGGTGGGTAAAATGAGGACCCGGATTGTTGTTGGGGGCGATATGCTGACTCTGTAAACCGCTTAGAGAGGGCTGAAAGCCCCATGAAGCGGTATATAAGTCTAACTGCTATTGCTATTGCTAATTTTCTATTCTCTTCTCTTTTCTCATTCTATTCTATTCCATTCCTTTTTTCTCTTCTCTTCTATTCTCTTCTACTCTCTTCTACTCTCTTCTATTCTATGTTCTATTCTATTTTCTCTTTTTATCTCTTCTCTGCTATTCTGTTATTCTACTTTATTCTATTCTTCTCTATTCTATTTTATGTTCTATTCTCTTTTCTCTTCTTATTCTCTTCTCTGTTATTCTCTTCTATTAATTTTCTATTCTATTCTTTCTTCCCTTCTTATTCTCTTCTCTTCTATTCTCTTCTCTATTCTATTCATAGGTGACCATAAAGCAGTCACTAAACGTACGTTTGTAACTCAAGGACTACCTATAATGCAGAAACTCAGAAGTGATTCCAAGACAAGGCGGCTCCACCCGCCCAAAAAAACCTCCACTCTGTGCTTCCACACCGTGGTCCCCCCCTCCCTTTACACCCCAATCCCCAGATGGACGGACAGGCTACCTGTAATCTCTCCCTTCTGCACGGCGAAGGGGATGACCAGATTGAAAGGCCGCAGCATGGCGTCCACGCTCTCCGGTGGGGCGACGGGCTCATCCGTGGCCTGGCGTGGAGGGGAAGAGAGGAAACGGGGGAGGGTGGAGGGGGGAAAGAAAGAGAGACTAAGTCCAGATAGAGAAGGAAGGGGCCCGAGAGAGAGAGAGAGATCGAAAGAGCACCCCAAGTGCGAGGCAAACTGAAAAGAAAGTGTTGGAAGCCGAAACAATATTGGGGTTCAGAGGCTGGAAGAAACAGGGCTGGAAGAAAGGAGACCAATGACCCCCCCCCAAAAAAAACCCAGAGTCCAGGACACACTGAAAGGGCGTTTGGGGGCATCCAGGATTAGTGGCCCCTGCCTTGACAAAACAGCTGGACTTCTACCATTGCAGTCAGCTAGGCACTGCACAGGTAGTTCTCTAGTTACGACCACAACCGAGCCCAAATTTTCCATCGCTAAGCGAGGCAGCTGTGGCGTGAGCTTTGACCCATTTTGCGACCTTTCGTGCCATGTTGGTTAAGTGAATCCCTGCCCTTGTTAGCTTAGTAACATGGTCGTTAAGTGAATCCGGCATCCCCCACGGACGTTGTGGGTGGCCGAAGTGGACCCCAAGACACTGCAACCGTCATAAATACGAGTCAGTTGCTAAGAGTGTGAATATTGATCACGAAGCCATGGGGATGCCATAATGGTCGTAAAGGTGAAACGCGGTCCTGTCCTGGGGTGAAATTCAATTTTTTTTTACTACTGGTTCTGTGGCCGTGGCTTGTTGGGCGTGGCATGTCTTGGTGGGCGTGGCAGGGGAAGGATACTGCAAAATCCCCATTCCCTCCCGATCAGCTGGGACTCAGGAGGCAGAGAATTGATGGGGGGCGGGGCCAGCCACAGGTGGTATTTACCGGTTCTCCAAACTACTCAAAATTTCCGCTACTGGTTCTCCAGAACTGGTTAGAACCTGCTGGATTTCACCCCTGTCCCAAACCAAATAGTTGTCGTCTTGAAAACCTCCAGTGATGGAGCACCCACACAACATCCTTCCACCCACAACATCTGGTGGCAGGCTGTTCCACTGGTGAATTGTCCTCACTGTTAGGAAGTTTCTCCTTAGTTCTAGGATGCTTCTCTCCTTGATGAGTTTCCATCCGTTGCTTCTTGTCCTGCCTTCAGGGACTTTGGAAAATGTGTTGACCCCCTCTTCTTTGGGGCAGCCCTCAAATACTGGAAGACTGCTATTATCTCATGCTATCAGACCTCTGGGAAGAGGGAGGGAGAAGACAAATGTTTGAGGAAAACCCCAGATTGGAGCTTGGCCTTGGCCAGGGGCATCTGCAGGACGTGGCCAAAAACACTCAAGATGGCGGCTGAAGGCGTGCAACGGAAGCTCTCTGTGTTGCCCATCAAAAGTTGGCAGAGCTTCAACGGCACATTGTGGTCGCCTTCTTGATTCCTTCCGCCACATCAAAGTCAGGTTCTACATTTAGGCAAGAAAAACCAAATGGACAGGTACAGTATAGGTGGTACCTTGCTCAATAGTAGTAACTGTGAAAAGGGATCTTGGAGTCCTAGTGGACAAGCATTTAAATAGGAGCCAGCAGTGTGCAGCAGCTGCTAAAAAAGCCAACACAGTTCTAGGCTACATCAACAGAGGGAGAGAATCAAGATCACCTGAAGGGTTAATACCACTTTATAAGGCCTTGGTGAGGCCACACTTGGAATATTTGCATCCAGTTTTGGTCGCCACGATGTAGAAAAGATGTGGAGACTCTCGAAAGAGTGCAGAGAAGAGCAAGAACGATATTTAGGGGACTGGAGGCTAAAACATAGGAAGAACGGTTGCAGGAACTGGGAATGTCTACTTTGATGAAAAGAAGGATTAGGGGAGGCATGATAGCAGTCTTCCAATATCTCAGGGGTTGCCACAAAGAAGAGGGAGTCAAGCTATTCTCCAAGGCACCTGAGGGCAGGACGAGAAGCAATGGGTGGAAACTAATCAAGCAGAGAAGCAACTTAGAACTGAGGAGGAATTTCCTGACAGTGAGAACAATTAATCAGTGGAACAGAAGTTGCCTCCAGAAGTTGTGAATGCCCCAACACTGGAAGTCTTTAAGAAGATGTTGGATAGCCATTTGTCTGAAGTGGTGTAGGTTTCCTGCCTAGGCAGGGGGTTGGACTAGAAGACCTCCAAGGTCCCTTCCAACTCTGCTATTGTATTGTATCCTGAGGACCCTCTTGGCTTTGGACATGGGGGGGAGGGGGACCCTCCTTTCCGAGACAGAAAGAGAGAGAGAGACGGTGAGAGGAGACAAAGGTAAGGAAGGACCCAGTCCTGGTACCCAGTGTGGAGAGAAGCCACCAGGGTGGCGCATCGGGAAGTGCTGGTGAAGCTGGTTGGATTCACAGGGCTGGTCAACCTGAGGAATGGAGTCGCAGGCCTGGCGGGAAGCAAGGGAGACATCAGAGGATGGTCCTGATTGCATCTGGAGAGCCCTTTTCACCCCACAACCTGGCTGCATCGGACAGCGGCTGGGATAGAGATGGACAGTTGTGGGGTGGGCCCCCAAACACAGCCAGAGGAGCCCTGGGTGTTGTTCACCTCTGATAAGTTTAATTTCTCTTGAGTATTTATATATATGAAAATCCTCCTTCTAGTTTTTAACTTTGTTAGATTCTTTTTATTAATCTTTCTTTCTTTCCTCCAGCCACCTATACCAGGGGTCAGCAAACTCTGGCTCTGGAGCCGCATGTGGTTCTTTCCTCCCTCTGCTGCGGCTCTGTCAGTGGTCGGCGCCACAATTTTGAGAGGAGCTTCCGGGATGGGGGGGGAAGAGAAGCACAGTGCGCCAGGGGAAGACTCTATGGTAAGGAGAGGGTTTTCCAGTTGTCTCCACAATTGATAGGGCTTCCGGTTAGGACAGGTAGAGGAAAAAGGACGTCGCGCTAGGAGGAGACTCTATGGTGGGGGAACTGAATGTCCGGTCAGCAGCTCCAGAATTGAACAGGGGGCTTCCGGTTAGGACCTTTGTGGCTCCCGGCGTTTTCTTTTCTGTGGGAAACGGGTCCCAATATCTCTTTGGGTGTTTAAGTTTGCCGACCCCTGACCTATACCATTTCCCCCATGTCTGGAAATGTTCTGTCTCTTCCTTCCTGAATTTCTTTTGTTAATTTGTCCATCTCGGCCCAGTCCAGAACCTTTCATATTATTTCATCCTTGTTGAGTCCTCCGGGATTGGGCGGCCTATAAATCTAATAAATTAAATTAAATTAAATTTGGTATCAGTTTATTTTTCCATTTCTGAGCCAAAGGAATCCTCGCCGCCGTAATTATGTGTAGAATTAAATGCAAAGTCTCATATATATATATATATATATATATATATATATATATATATATATATATATATATATATATATATATATATATATATATATATATGTTATATTTATGCTGATAAATAAATAAAGGGAGACTAGTATAGATCTATTTCAAGCTATTTAGCTCTCATCAGCTAGCCATACCCTATGTTGGGAATCGAACCTTCCCAACATAGGGTATGGCTAGCTGATGAGAGCTAAATAGCTTGAAATAGATCTATACTAGTCTCCCTTTATTTATTTATCAGCATAAATATAACAAATGTAACAAAAAGGCAACAGTAAAAAATATTGGGTTTCTGTCTGGATGGTCTCTTGTGACGAGCCGAAGACAGAGAGTGGAAGTGTGACCTTCCTCCCATATTTGGGCATACCAGGGGTTGTGACTTTAAATATTAGATTTTTACAACCCCTGGTAAGCCCCAATTATGGGAGGAAGCTAACTGCTTCCATCATCTGTCAATCGGCTCGTCACAAGAGTCCATCACGACAGAAACCCAATATTTTTACTGTTGCCTTTGTTATATTTTATTTATATTTAAATATTTATTTATTATCTTTATTTATCTTTATTTATTTATCAGCACAAATAAAAAAACACATTATATATATATATATATATATATATATATATATATATATATATATATATATATATATATATATATATATATATATATATATATATGGTCGTCGCTATTCCTAATCGGGACACATCTGGTTTCCAATCAATTTGGACTCCTGTTATCGACTCCAACCAATTTTTAATCTTTTCCCCAATACTTTTTGGCCACCTGAGATGTCTACCATGTGTGGCACCGAGGTGGCGCAGTGGTTAGAGTGCAGCACTGCAGGCCACTTCAGCTGACTGCTATCTGCAGTTCAGCGGTTCTAATCTCACCGGCTCAAGGTTGACTCAGCCTTCCATCCTTCCGAGGTGGGTGAAATGAGGACCCAGACTGTGGGGGTGATATGCTGACTCCGTAAACCGCTTAGAGAGGGCTGAAAGCCCTATGAAGCGGTATATAAGTCTAACTCAGTGTTTCTCAACCTTGGCAACTTGAAGATGTCCGGACTTCAACTCCCAGAATTCCCCAGCCAGCATTCGCTGTTCCGTGGGCTTTTCCGCATTTTCCAACATTTCCGCGATATAATTGTCTGGGCACATCCTGTACTCACCACCACGTGGAAAGGGCTGTTGGGGATCTGCTCGCCTCCGAAACGGATGGTGATGACGTATTTGCCAGGCTCGGGAGCCGTATAATAGATGTCGAAAGTCCCGTCGTGGTTCTCCACTACGTCGACATCCAGCTCGGCCCCGTCGGGCGTGGAGACCTTGCAGGTGACTTTTCCCTTCCCGGCGGCCTTGGCGTCCACCGTGATCACTGTCTCCTCTCCAATCTGGATGGTGGGACCAAGGCAAGCTCCTACGGAGAAAGGAAGACGATGATTGCAGCCAAGCCCAGAGGCCGCACCTGTCCAGCCCTTAAGACCAAGTCTACAGGTGAAGCTCCCCTTTAAGAAGACATCCTACTAAAAGCCTATCCTCTTCTTTTAACGCCTAATCTCCTGCGGGGGTGGAGTGTGGGCAACTGAATGGAGCTAGCAGAGTGTTTGAATGGCCAGATGCCCTTCCCTGTCGCCACTGTGGAGTTTCGTTCAGCAGATATATTCTCAGTGTAAGCTTAAGCGAACATCGCCATTGTTAAATGAACACAGCAATGGTTAAGCGAATGTGTTGGTCATTAAATGAATCCATTACATCCAATGGATGTTTTTTTTTTCTTGAAAACTGAAAATAAGCACCAGTTTCCGGGGGGGGGAGGACGACCAACAAACCCTCTTTGAGTATAACAGATTCACTGAACGACCACAAATTGCACCGAAAATCATTGCGACTGGGATGCTGAAAATGAGGGGGAGTGGATTGTAGAGAGAGGAGCAGTAGAAAGGAAGGGGAAGTAGAGAAGAAAAGGATGATGGAGGGAAAATAGGAAGTTGGAGAGAGGTAGAAGAAAGAGGTGTATGGAGAGCAGAAGAGCTAATAATGGGTTGTTATCTTTTTGGGTGTTGATGACAAGAGGAACTGATGTAATTTCTACTTAATATAATATAATAATATAATATAATATAATATAATATAATAATATAATATAATATAATATATAATATAATAATATAATATAATATAATATAATATAATATAATATAATAGGATATTGGCTATGTAATAGTATACATGTGATAGCCGAGGTGGCGCAGTGGTTAGGGTGCAGTACTGCAGGCCACTTCAGCTGGCTGCTATCTGCAGTTCGGCGGTTCTAATCTCACCGGCTCAAGGTTGACTCAGCCTTCCATCCTTCCGAGGTGGGTAAAATGAGGACCCGGATTGTTGTTGGGGGCGATATGCTGACTCTGTAAACCGCTTAGAGAGGGCTGAAAGCCCTATGAAGCGGTATATAAGTCTAACTGCTATTGCTATTGCTATTGTATGTTATGAAAATGGAAAATAAAGTATATTCGGAAGAAGCTGGAAACCCATCTTTTGCAAAGAGACCCTCCAGAACTTCATTGTTCCCGAGTAAAAGGGAGCTCCAAAATGTTAGGGCGCACGATGGGACAACTGACAATGTTCTGGCAGCCCGCGCCAAAGCTTACCCAGTCCGTGGCCTCCGATGGACACTGTGGACAGAGAGACAGAGACAGACATCAGCATCCTTATCAGAAACCGTTCTTGCCTCCCCCCCCCCCAAGAAAGTGGCCTCTCCAGGTAGGAAGAATTGCAACCACCTACCTGTCACCAGGCACTTGCTGGCATCTCCGGCGGGCAAGGCGTGGATGCGGAAAGGCGAGTAGGGGATTTCATCGCCGCCGTATTTGATGGTGATCGTGTAGCGGCCTGTCATGTCTGGGACGTAGGAGACTGTGTAGGTCCCGTCTCGGTTGTCCCGGATGTTGGCCTTCTTGGGTTTTCCCTCGGGGTCCTAGGGGGAGGGTTGGGGGAAGAAGCAGAAGGTCTGGTCAAAGGTCGATCCAGTGGTGGGATTCAGCCCATTCGCACCACTCCGGGAGAACCGGAGGTTCACTTTCTGAGCAGTTTGATGAACTGGTTGTCGGAAGAAATCATGAGGGCCGAGAACCGGTTGTTAAATCATTTGAATCCCACCACTGGGTCAACGTGCGATGGAAGGTGAGAATGGTCCTAGAAGGCAGGGCTGGGGAGAGGAGAGGAGGAAGGAGCCTCGAAATGGTCAGATAAAAGGAAGATGACCCCACAAGAGCCGAGGTGGCGCAGTGGGTAGAGTGCAGTACTGCAGGCCACTTCAGCTGACTGCTATCTGCAGTTTGGCTGTTCAAATCTCACCGGCTCAGGGTTGACTCAGCCTTCCATCCTTCCGAGGTGGGTAAAATGAGGACCCGGATTGTTGTTGGGGGCGATATGCTGACTCTGTAAACCGCTTAGAGAGGGCTGAAAGCCCTATGAAGCGGTATATAAGTCTAACTGCTATTTCTATTGCTATTGCTATTTTCCAACCTCAGCAACTTTAAGATGGGGGGATTTCAGAATTTCCCTAGCCAGCATTTGGGCTGACGATCCCAAGCCCCTTGTCACCCACCCACCCACCCACCACCTCCCCAAGGGCATTTCTCTGTTGCCACACCCAGGACTAACAGAATTCCTCCAAACCACCCCAGGGCTCCCGTCTGTCCCCACAACACTTACCAAGATCTGTACGGTGAGCAAGCCTTCACCAGCGTCTCGGGCATCGATGGTGAACTCCACTGGGAGACTGGCAGGGATGCCCGAAGCATTGAGGCCTGGACCGCTGGCCCGGACTTTGCTGGCATCGTGAGCAGGAAGGACCCGGATCTTAAAGGGGCTGAAAGAGGTAGAATCTGTGAGATCAGAGAGGATCTGGCTGGGCCTCTCCTCTCCCCCCACCCCCACAGCCAAGGACCCTTCAAGTTGGGGAGGGGACATAGTCATTCTGTCAGGCCTGCAGCAAATCTTTTCTGCTGGATCTCAGGCCTCCCACACTTTCTATTATTCTACTAGGCATTTTCTATTGTGGGAAAATGGGAGGGGGGATTGTACGGAGTGAGATGCGATGTAGCCATAACAACATTCTTCCTAGAAAGCCAAGGTCATCCTTTGTCTCTGCACCTGACCGGATCTGGATGGGTGGAACTGCCAGCATGGTAGTGGGAGATTGGACCGTGGGGTGGACTTGTGGGTGCGGGGGTGGGGGGCAAGATCTTGAACTTTCAACTGGGTGGGGAAATCTGGGAAGCCTTCAGATTCGGGTTTTCCTAGATGTGCCAACATGGCTCTCTTCATAAATTGGGACTTTGAGCAATACATTGCCTTGGACTCTGATTTAATTTTGGATGCTATTTGGAACCCTGACATATTCATTCATTCATTCATTCATTCAGGTGATGTGAGTTGGGCCTCTACCCAGGGCTCCCTATAACCCCGAAAGGACCTCAGCACCTTGCTTCTGCAGAGTCAGAAGCCAGATCAATCAGACTACAACTCCCATCCCTGACACCCTGTGGCTGGGAATGCTGGAGATTGCAATCTGGGTCACCCAGAAGGCCACCCAGCTGGACAATTCTACAGCAGCGAGTCTCCAACGGACTGAACCCAACGGAGG